>NC_087222.1:32719408-32766908 GCF_015104395.2 Macrobrachium nipponense
ATATGAGCCAGTACATGGTCGGAATCAGCTAAGGTCCGAATAGGCCTGGATAAAGGTCCGTATGAGCCAGTACATGGTCCGAATCAGCCAAGGTTCGAATCAGCCAAGGTCCGAATAAGCCTGGATAAAGGTCCTAATGAGCCAGTACATGGTTCAAATCAGCCAAGGTCCTAATAGGCCTGGATAAAGGTCCTTATGAGCCAGTACTTGGTCTGAATCAGCCAAGGTCCGAATAGGCCTGGATAAAGGTCCGAATGAGCCAGTACATGGTCCGAATCAGCCAAGGTCCGAATAGGCCTGGATAAAGGTCCAAATGAGCCAGTACATGGTCAAAATCAGCCAAGGTCCGAATAAGCCTGAATAAAGGTCCGAATGAGCCAGTACATGGTGCAAATGAGGCAAGGTCCGAATAAGCCTGGATAAAGGTCCGAATGAGCCAGTACACACGCTGAATTACCCAAGGTCCGAATAAGCCTGGATAAAAGTCCGAATGATCGAGTACATGGTCCGAATTAGCCAAGGTCCAAATAGGCCTGGATAAAGGTCTGAATGAGCCAGCGCATGGTCCGAATCAGCCAAGGTCCGAATAAGCCTGTTCCCGTTAGGAAGGACAGGGGATAGAGAGGAACCCATGGCTACACCTTTTTGAGCAAATCCCTGATTATTGAACTGAAATACAGTGGACGAAACACAATCAAATTAGGGAGAAAAACTGCTCCGCGGGAATGGAGAAAGTAACATACCTTGAACATGTTCTTCCTGTAACTTTGTGATCACATAATACAGAAAGCTAAATGGGATGTCGAGGTCTTACATCTGGAATTACACTAGTCACTCAAGGTCTTTGAGACCAACTGCAATCGGCCAGATTTGAGGGTGCCAGGCAAAGAGCAGGTGAGCAGGTTGCCACTAGGGCCAGGGATCATATACAGAGCCTACATAACAAATTATTATGTGCACTAGATTATTCAAAATGGGACTATTCTACTAATATAGTAAATAATCTTTCCACAGTCTTATTAAATATAGAACAACTTTGGTATGGGTTTTTGTACCGGCACAGACAAACTCGATGTACTAAACTCTATTAGTAGTTGTCGTGAATTTCGAACTGATCATTCGAAATCTCCGCCATTTAACTTCACAAGTGTTGCGTTAAATTGGGGTAAGACTGAGGGATCTTGCGGGCGATTCATTGAACAGAAAGCTGTCCAATACACGACAGTTAAGACGCAATTCCTAAATGCATGGCGGGGAAGGAGCGCATCTTATAGTAAGGAAGACGTTTTGAATTTTCATTAATAAATATAATTTGCTAATCACTAGTACGAGATAAATTATCTGTGTAGAGATTTGGAGCTAAGGACTCCGTAGCCATTCAAGAATTTGCAGATTACGGCCTTCAGCCAGAACTTTGAGTCAATTCCTTGATCCTAAATGATAACGTAACAGTCATATTTAACATTCAGGAGTAAAATAGATGAAGTGATTTCCGTAATGTCTAAATAAACCATGATTCCCGCCTGAATTACAAGGATTCTGTAGTTCACGCGGGAAAGCATAAGTTTCTTTTGAAGAAGGGCGAAGCGACGCTTCATTCCTGCCCAGACCGTGAACCGTGTAAGTACCGTGAAATTTGTTTGTCTCAATTCTCCGACTCCCAGCTATCGCCATGCTAGGTCGAATTCCGTCGTAACTGTAAGTTAACTCTATCCACGTATAGATGTGTCATCCCTGCGATGAGGGACTCGATTTATGCAGCAAACGAAAGCTGCCAGTGTAAGAATGTTGTTTGTTTGTGATATTGAGTAAATGGGTCTCGTATTGTGCAGAATTTTCGTCCAGTCGTGGACTTAGTGCTTTACAAGCACGTGATATCAAAGATCCTATGACAAGTGCGCTCTAGAGCTTGAAGGGAAATTTCAATAAAGTATGGTCTATAGCAGGGGTCGGCAACCTATGGCACGCGTGCCAAAGATGGCACGCCGAGTGCTTGCATATGGCACGGCATGTGATTCGAAAATGCAAAGAAAAAATCCTAACAAAACAAAAAAAAAAGATTATTATATATATATATATATATATATATATATATATATATATATATATATATATATATATATATAGAGAGAGAGAGAGAGAGAGACGAGAGAGATTGAGGAGAGGAGAGATGAGAGGATCGAGATGAGAGACGGACCAAAGAGAGAGAGAGAAGAGAGAGAATATGTATTGTGCATTATTATTCTTATCTATATGGTTTATTTCCTTTCAAATCATATGATTAAAAAAGTAATTTTTTCCTATGATACATGAATTAAAACAAAAACGTTTCATATTCATGATGAGGGGTACGGTACATGATTGCATCGAGAATGTAGGCTGGACGAGATGTAGGCTAGACGAGTATGATACATGAATTGTAACAAAAACGTTTCATACTCATCACGATGAGGGGTACGTGATTGCATCGTAATCTGCTGTTGTTTCAGTTACTCTTTAGCCACCTTACTTAACACCCTTCCCAGTTTAATTGTCGCCATGGCTACTGCGAAAAAAGTCAAGCTTGATGTCCGATCATTTCAGTCGTCATGGACAAATGACTTTGGATTTATTCAGCAGAATGACCGTGCTGTGTGTGCTCTCTGCTGCGAGAATGTCGTATGCCGCACATCAAGTGTTAAAAGACATTTCGAAACAAAGCACGAAAAGACTTTCAAGGATAGTGCTGACAAAGCTGAGGCGATCAAGAAAGCAGTACCCGCTATGGAAAACAGAGTAATGTGTTTAAAAACTTGAGTGCTAGCAAAAGTAATGAAACTGAGGCCAGTTACAAACTAGCTCTGTGTATTGCTAAGAATGGAAAGCCTTTTACTGATGGAGATTTTATAAAAGCAGCTTTCCTAGAGTGCTCTGAAGTATTATTCGATGGAATAACAAACAAACACGTGATTATCTCAAGGATAAAAGACATGCCTGTCTCAGCTAGGACCGTGGAGAGACGTATTTCTGAAATGGCTGATAATGTAACCCAGCAGCAAACGGTTGCTTTAACAATTACACCTGTGTTCAGTGTTGCCCTGGACGAAAGCGTGGATATAAATGACATTCCCCGCTTGGCTGTTTTTGCCAGGTATAGTGACACAGAGGTACACGAGGAACTGTGCTGTCTTAAACCTATGTATGGAACCACCAAGGGAGAAGACATACTGAAGGCATTCACCGACCATTTTGAGAACAGAGGGGTAGACATAGGAAAGATTTTTGCAATTACAACGGATGGTGCTCCTGCTATGGTAGGGAAAAACAAGGGTTTTACGAAGTTGGTTGAGGAGAAAATTGGGCACCCCATTCTGAAATTGCACTGCATAATTCATCAAGAAAATTTATGTGCCAAGATCTCGAGCTTTGTTCTCAAGAAGGTGATGACTACTGTCACAAAAATAGTGAATTTTGTCGTTGCACACTCTCCTCTTACGCACAGGCAGTTTCAAGCTTTTCTTGAAGAGGTGGACAGTGTGTACAAAGATATACCTTTGCATTGCAGTGTTAGGTGGTTAAGTTGTGGGAAGGTATTGGAGAGATTTGTGGGATGCTTTGATGAAATCAAGGTTTTCTTATCAGAAAAAGGCCAAGACTATCCTGAGTTGGAAGACGGAGATTGGATTGTGAAACTTATGTTTCTCTCAGACATCACCAAACATCTAAAGGAGTTCAATCTTCTCCTGCAAGGTGCAGGAAAAACGGTATTGGATTTGTACGATAATTGGAAAGCATTTGTTGCAAAGCTTGCAATCTACTCAACAGATGTGGAAACCGGCTCTTTCCGTTATTTCAAAAATCTGAAAAACTTATCTTCAATGCATCCAGTCAACACTTCTGATCTACAACTGTACATGCAAGAATTAAAGTCAGAATTCTCAATCAGGTTTCAAGATTTTCAACACATGGGCCCAGTGTTTTCATTTTTAATCAGACCGGACACCTTTAAATACAGTGACTTGGACACGACTCTCTTTGAGTGGATGGAAACTGAGGAATTAGAAATGCAGTTAATCGACTTTCAGGCCTCAACATTGTGGTCAGCTAAATTCAAAGATCTTCGAGAAATACTGGAAAGCAGTAAGAATGATCATGCAACATCCATCTTAAGGTCTTGGGCATCACTACCTGATAAATTCAATAGCATGAAGAAAGTAGCTTTTGCACTGCTATCAGCGTATGGATCCACATATCAATGTGAGCAGATATTTTCAAAAATGAAGCACATCCTCAGCCCTCATCGCAGCAGGCTTACAACGGATCACTCTGAGGGTTGCGTGAAACTCAAGGTGTCGAAATATTCACCTGAAATTTCAACTTTGGTCAAAGGGAAGCAAGGGCAAGGATCACATTAATACTAAGTGTATAAACTTCAAACCTAAAATAGTTTTTGTTACAGACAATAATAGATGCAGAAAATAAATAAATAAAAATTATATTTGAATTACATTTATTGTATGCATGTTCAGGAAAATACAATATAATTTCAATGGCTAATACTACAGTACAATTATGATTTTAATTTTCCTATCCCCAAGATATATGTATATTATCTATAATAGTGCTTGAAAAATAGCACCTGGCACGCAAGGTACTTAAAAAAAATGTATTAAATTATTAACTGGCACAGCGTGTTCAAAAGGTTGCCGACCCCTGGTCTATAGGGTAGCCCTGATAAGACACAGTCAGCTCCCACTGAATCTGCCACAGTGTTCAGATAACCAGATTGAGATCTATAGAAGGCCAGGAGGTCTGGTCAGTCAATTTTTAGTTAGTAG
This sequence comes from Macrobrachium nipponense, assembly GCF_015104395.2. Taxonomy (NCBI): domain Eukaryota; kingdom Metazoa; phylum Arthropoda; class Malacostraca; order Decapoda; family Palaemonidae; genus Macrobrachium; species Macrobrachium nipponense. The sequence goes on from NC_087222.1 coordinate 32,724,226, forward strand.
TCTATCATTCTGGCAGAGACGGTATGAGTTGGTCGTGTTATATATAGGAGGAAACGACCCAGCAATCGATCACCCCAAAACCGTTTGGGATAATTTACATACTCTTATTGAACGCTTGAGGAAAATTTGTCAAATAATTGCTATCTGCGACGCAGAGATCAGAGAGTATCTCCCTGATAATCGTTTTGCTATAAATTCCGTCGAATATGTCAAAAAAGTAAAGAACTTTAATGCGAGAATCTCCAAATACTGCTACAAAAGAAGTTGGTACGGAGTCCGACACTTGCCTATGAACTCTCGTGCCTACCGCGAAGGCAAACAAAGGGACAGAGTCCATTTTGATTCAGAAATCCGTAACGCATTCCTCAATCGTTTGATGAGATTAATCAGGAGAGAGAGAGACAGACAAAATAACTAGACTCAGCTTATTCCAATGTGCAATTAGCCCCACGTGCCACTAGTCTTTGCACCCCATCTTCCTAACGCAAGAAAAATCCTCATTTCCTAGTTTGCATAACCCCCCCTAAGAAGTAGAGTAAATAATACAAAATGGCAGTGGCTATGATTGTTCACATCGAGGCTTCGCTGAGACTCACCGCGGACTTACTCGCCGAATCACAGTGTGCGTTAGTAGAAACGTATCCTGAGAGCGTGTACCAAAATTTGGTCACGCAGTTGAGACAAGAAGAAGGTCAGCTTCGAGTGCTGTACAAACGTCAAGTCGTAAAGTTAGAATCTAACTTAGATGCCAGAATCAGACAAACCTTAGCAGAAGTTGTGCGAGCTTCTACCCTTTTGTTGAATCGAATCGATAAACCGAAAGTCACTCAGACAGGGAATGTTTCCCTCCCCAAATTGAAACTGCTGCCTCTCCCCACTTTTGAAGGGGAAGTGCAGGAATATGCTTCTTACAGAGAATTGTTCACGATCCACGTGGATCAAAGGGCAGATTTGGACGACGTATCCAAATTTACTTATTTGTTAGGGACTCTGGGCAGGGATCCGCTTAGGATCGTTAAATCCCTAAGTGTAACCGCCGCGAATTACCAGGTAGCGTTAGATCTCTTGGATAAGCATTCATACCCTCGTTGAACCCCGTAGAGCTGAAGAAGTTCAGGTTTGAGTTAACAGTGATCATTGAGCAAATAAAGAGGCTCAGTACTAATGATATAGGCCATGGCATGGTCATGAGCCTTATCAATCAGAAGTTGTCAGAAGGTAAGCTCTATCGAAAGGTGGTCGAACACCTCAGAAAATGCGACTATAGTTTAGAAGAAATTTTTGAAGCTATAGATTTCATAATTCGCATGTTGGAAGATGACGCGTTACAGCGAGGCGAGAAATTAGAATCTGATAAGAAAAACGATGTCAGCGTTAGACCCAAAACAAAACCTATGCAGAATAATTCTTGTCCCTTTTGCAATGAACGGCACCCGCCTCACGGATGCTGCCGAGTAAGTGACGTGGCTGCCAGACACCGCATTCTACTAAGGAAGGGCCTGTGTTTTAATTGCCTTCAGTCAGGTCACCGTAGTGATAGATGCACTAACCCCAATTCATGTAAAAGTTGTGGAAATAATCATAATACTTCCATTTGTGATAATAGCAGCTTTAGAAAAGCACATTCAGTTCCCTCCACTTCGTCACGAAGTAATCCCAGTTTAGTAAGTAACAGTCAAGCTACAACCTCCCGCCCTGTAGTAAATGCGACGACCAGGCAGCACGATAGAAACCCCCGTCCGCCCAAAGAGAAAGTAGAATCACAACCATGTAAGAGCGCTTAAGTAGCCCAAACGTCTAGTGTAGATCTTCCCTGTACGATTTTGCCAACGGCCATAGCCGAGATCCATCACAAGCAGGGGAGTAAACGGGTTCGCTTGTTTTTGGACACTGGGAGTTAACGAAGTTTTATCTCCGCAAAAACTGCAAAGCAGTTAGGCCTGCCAGTGGTAGGCAAAGTGGCATTGGTTCAGCAATGCCACTTGGTTCAGCAGAAATCAGTGGCCAGTATGACGTTGTGAGTTGCCGGGTAGAGATGGGTAATAGAATTGTTCGAATGAAACTAGTTGTTCACGAGAACGTAGACGTCCTGATTCATAACGCAGGTTATGTAAGAGTAAGACAACACCTAGTAGGGAAGGGAGTCACGTTAGCAGAGCCTGACAGTAAGAGCGATAAGTTACAGAACGTGCACATTCTTGTGGGTGCAGACTATTTTAATTATTTCATTATTGGAGTAGAAAAGATCGATGGGATAAGTCTTTTTCTGACCCATAATGGCATGTCGCCATATGGGAGAGTGCCACAGTGGCTATTAGGTCACAAGATAGATCATGTGAGAACACTCAGGGTATGTAGGGTCGCGAGCGAACCAATTGCATTTGGTGTTGATGAATGGTGGTATTTAGATACCTTAGGCATCGCCCCATCTGAGCAGTACACTGTCCGCGAAGCGGAAGCCATGCGAAAGGTTTCGCAGAGTGTAACGAAGAAGCCTGAAGGATATCAGGTTAGCTTGCCGTTCCGTTCAGAAGGTAGGCCAGAAACAAACTTTAGAAATGCTGTAGCACAGCTGGATTCGCTGCAAACCAAATTTCAGAAAGACAAGGAATACCATAATCAATATCAGGGAGTGATCAACAAATACCTGGAGGCAGGATTTATATATGAAGTAAAAGATCCAAAAATAGAAGGATACTACATGCCACATTTCAGCATTAAAAAGGATAGCCGCACGACCCCCCTTAGAATCGTATTCAATGCCTCATCCAAAGCTAAGAATAATAAATCCTTAAATGAATGCCTGTTACCTGGGCCTAATTTAGTAGAGTTGGCCTATAATTTGCTTCTAAACTTCCGAATGAATAAATACGCCATGCTTGCAGACATAAGCAAAGCATTTCATAGAGTACTATTAGATCCCCGTGATGCCAAATATACAAGATTCCTGTGGCGAGAGGTAGCAGGTCGAGCGCTGACCTTTGCTTTCGGAGTCGTGGTATTCGGCATCACGGCTAGTCCCTTTTTGTTACAACAAGTATTGAGTCATCATATTAGTTTAGAAGGAAGACCTGAATTAAGCAAGTCATTTTATGTTGATAACTATGTCAGTACCTTTGAAAGTTTGGATGAGATGAAAAAGGAACAAGAATCTGTCCACACAATTTTGGATAGGGCCAGAATGCCGTTAGAAGGGTGGGCAACAAACAGTATAGCCTTCGATAGCGAGAGAGAGTGGAAGGAACCTGTGAATGTGAGCGTGCTCGAGCTGAGATGGGCTCGAGACGTCGACCGTCTGTGTGTGAAAGAGAGTAAGAGGATTTGTGAATTGGGGGAGGGATGGGTACCTACGAAGCGTAGGGTACTATCTTTGCTAGTATCAATTTACGATCTGCTAGGTCTAGTCAGTCCTTTATTTGTTAGGGGAAAGCTGTTTCTCCAACAACTTTGGGAACAAGAGATTGGATGGGATGACGTGTTATGTAAGGAAAAGGCTAAAGAAGCGCGAGAACTGCTAGCAGAGTTGAAATCAGTCGGTGATTTAACATTTCCTAGAGCGGCAGGAGTCAGAAGATCCGAACTCCATATATTCACCAATGCCAGTAGTAGGGCATACGGTGCTGTAGCGTATGTCAGAGATAAAGAAAGTAACGTAAGATTACTCACCAGCAAAATGAGAATCACTCCGAAAGGGATGCTTAAAATCACCATCCCTAAATTAGAACTTTTAGCTTTGCTGCTAGGTTGTAGGCTAGCGAAAACGATTAAAGGGCTAATAGAGCCACAAGAGATTAGTATCTGATCAGATAGCAAAGTTGCATTAGCCTAGGTGGCATCCTCGGATGCCAAGGACAACAAAAATATCTTTATATCTAACCGTGTGGCGGAAGTTGTTTTTCTCCGCCAGATTTGTGATTTCAGATTGAAGTATGTGCCCAGCAAACAGAATCCTGCTGATGTCTTGTCTAGGGGCGCAACAATCCAGCAATTGCAGCAGAACCCTCTTTGGCGCCAGGGTCCAGAGTTCTTGGGAATCCCATGAGAGCCTGTTCCTTTCAAAGAGGAAGATCTAACAAATATCAGAACCGTGGTAGCGGCGGTGCAGGAACTGAGGGAAGAAACAAGGTCTATTCCCCCAGGAGGGATATGGGAACTACTACTCAGGGAGGTTGAGTTCCGAATTTTGATTAGAGTAACCAGATTAGTGTTAAAGTTTGCAAAAGTGAAAAGGGATCCTTTTCGAGTTCTTGTCTTATTAGAACAAAGATTCTATTTACCTACTGTGTATGCATATTTGGAGGGTGAGGTCAGACCCCCTCATGAGATATTGAATTTTGTGAGGCAATTAAGTTTAATAATAGTAGACAAATTGATTTGCACTAGGGGACGAGTGTCCCAAATTGAAGAGATGAAACATTTGATTCTTTTGCCTGCTAAGGGACACTTAGTCAGAGCATACTTAAAGTATTTGCATTGTTTGCACCTCCATTGTAATGTCAATATGCTAATGGCGATTTTTCGATGCAAATGCTGGACGCCGGGCCTGAGGTCTATTGCTAAGCAAGTTGTACGGAAGTGTCCAGAATGCGTGCTAGCCTTCCAACCGCTGATGAGACAACCACCACCACCCCCCCTGCCGAAGGAAAGGATCACCTTGCAGAAACCATTTGCCGCAGTTGGCGTGGACCACACCGCGGCCATACAAACAGAAACGCGACCAGGCTATATCCTCATCGTGACATGCACGGCCACCAAGGCCGTGTATTTAGATTTCTGCCCCTCCTTGGATGCGGAGGAATTTGTTCTAGCTCTTCGAAGATTCGGTGCTACGCATGGAGCCCCAACCATAATCACTTCTGATAACCACCAAACGTTCAAGACGGCCAGCAACCTCCTTCAGGGACTTTATGGAGAGGATGAAGTCCAGCAGTTCCTGAGGAGGACTGGCGTAGAATGGCAATTTCAAACACCCCGTGCGCCGTGGAAAGGCGGTTTTTTCGAACGTCTGATTGGTGTCACAAAACGTGCCCTTCAGATTGCCCTCAGGAGAAAGTATCTCCCGGAGGCCCACGTATTAACTCTAGTGAAAGAGGCGGAGGCGGTAGTGAATAATAGGCCGTTGATGTATAGCGGTGACAAGTGCAAGGACGAGGTCCTCACCCCCTCTCATTTAGTGCGAGGTCACTTAATTAACTTAATGGCACCTGTTTTGCCAGATGAAGACCTTAATGCTACCTTCACCTCCCGAAGGCTACGAGATCGATATCTTAAACTAACAGACACTTTGAAAGCCTTCCGGGAGAGGTGGAGGAAGGAGTACCTGAGTGCCCTAAGAGCCCGACACGATTGTCAGTCTGGGGAACCCACCAAGCTGCACCCCGGAGACATCGTGTTAGTAAAGCAAGAAAATCAAAAGCAGGCAACGTGGCCCCTTGGACGCGTCGTGGAGACGCACCCGGACGACGATGGCGTCGTGCGTTCGGCCAAGGTATTGTTCTAAGATGTTGAGTCCCTGCGTGCTGTCAGCCACTTGGTCCCCCTGGAACTTGCCCCCTCAGATGACGATGATGGCGTTGGAGACGAACGGCGTGACGATGTTGATGGTGCGACGGAGGAGATGGTGCGTGACGACGACGGCAATGAAGAGGTCTGAGACGAGGGAGCGTACAGCCCAGCAGTAGGTGTTCCTGGAAATGTTGTGACGTCTGGGGACGACCAAGGGATGGCACTGGCTGCAACGCGAACAACCAGCCACAAAGGTTTTGAGTGACAAAGAAGACGCTGACGATATTGGTAACGATTCGAGCGGATACCAATACGGTAAGTGAGGAAGTTGGTTGAAGTTGAAATGAATACTGAAGGGTATTGAGTCGGTTAGTGACGTTTTGACGTTTCAGGTTAGGCGAACAAAGACGTTTCTTGCACGCCCTTTGAGAAAGGCTGCTGCTAAGCAGCGCGAGTTAATGAAGCGCTTAATGGAAAGCGACTATATCTAAGTTATAGCTAGAGACAGTGAAAGAAAAAGGGAAGGTCCCTTATTCTGGTAGGCAGGGAGGGTGGACCCAAGTAAGTGTAGGTGAGTTGAATCCTCAGAGGATGGAAGTGCGTCGGGTTAGCGTAAGGGAGTGGGAGCCCCCTCTTGTGCAAACAAGTCGAGCGTTGTGCAGAGGTAGCCCCCACCCTCAAAGTAAATTACAAAAAATGTATATGAGTCATGAGTACTTCTTATAGAGAAGTGAAAGAGTTTTGAGGGCATGTGTCCCGTGAAAGAGTACATACTGAATCAGTTGTAATCTGTTTTCTTAAAGGCGAATGGCCTGTCGATCTGATTATGCTTGTTGCATACAAAGTTATACATATATGACTGTTTCCTTTTTCATGCCATTGATTGAGTGAAGACAGAGTGCCTTATGAGTGTATATTTCTGTTTCCTTGATTGTGATTTTCCATTTATGCTTTTGATCTTATTGCAGGCCCATTGCCTATTGAGTTTCTGTGCTGATTCATGTCTACTTTATATGTATGGGTACATTTATGTATATATCTGCCATTGATGTTTTATTTGTATGTGACATTGATTACCCCGGGTGTAATGTTGATGTATAATTTCTTTGACATGTCATGTTTTTTTGTGTACTCTGTTAGAGTCGCTGTGGAGTGCTACGCAGCAAACCTGACTGAGTAGTGTAGGAGTGGTTACTCCCCCCCCCCCCCCCCCCCCCACCCCCCCCCCCCCCCCCCCCCCCCCCGAGCTCAGTCTTTCCTGAATTGTCCAACATTTTAACGCCCCATACTTCGGGTGTGGAGTATGTCGTGAATTTCGAACTGATCATTCGAAATCCATTTAACTTCACAAGTGTTGCGTTAAATTGGGGTAAGACTGAGGGATCTCGCGGGCGATTCATTGAACAGAAAGCTGTCCAATACACGACAGTTAAGACGCAATTCCTAAATGCATGGAGGGGAAGGAGCGCATCTTATAGTAAGGAAGACGTTTTGAATTTTCATTAATAAATATAATTTGCTAATCACTAGTACGAGATAAATTATCTGTGTAGAGATTTGGAGCTAAGGACTCCGTAGCCATTCAAGAATTTGCAGATTACGGCTTTCAGCCAGAACTTTGAGTCAATTCCTTGATCCTAAATGATAACGTAACAGTCATATTTAACATTCAGGAGTAAAATAGATTAAGTGATTTCCGTAATGTCTAAATAAACCATGATTCTCGCCTGAATTACAAGGATTCTGTAGTTCACGCGGGAAAGCGTAAGTTTCTTTTGAAGAAGGGCGAAGCAACACTTCATTCCTGCCCAGACCGTGAACCGTGTAAGTACCGTGAAATTTGTTTGTCTCAATTCTCCGACTCCCAGCTATCGCCATGCTAGGTCGAATTCCGTCGTAACTGTAAGTTAACTTTATCCACGTATAGATGTGTCATCCCTGCGATGAGGGACTCGATTTATGCAGCAAACAAAAGCTGCCAGTGTAAGAATGTTGTTTGTTTGTGATATTGAGTAAATGGGTCTCGTATTGTGCAGAATTTTCGTCCAGTCGTGGACTTAGTGCTTTACAAGCACGTGATATCAAAGATCCTATGTGCTACCACATGAAAAAGCCATGAGAGTTTTCAGGTTCCTTGAATTAAATTAGTGAGAGTAGTAAGAAACTGCGTGTACTGTGGAATTCTGCTAGGAACTTTAGTTTCAGTGTATTGTTGATGTATTTAAATGTTTATTTTTCGTAATAAAACTGTTTTGTTGACCAAATTTTATTGAATCTCACCCTGATAGTTTTAGAGTGCGCGCCTCCTCAAGGCCTTGTCATCGGCCCAGAACATCCGGGCACGAATCATAAAAAAAAATAATAATAATAAAAGTCGAAGAAATTCCTGACAGTAGTATTAATGTTTAATTTTAAATACCCAGACTTTACTATAGATTCCTTAAAAGGAGCTATTCTGAATGGTTATATAAATAATAAGTCTATTAATGCATTGTATCACCAAAAAGGCATCAACTTGCACTAGCTTCCTTAAAAAGAAACAAAGGAATCATGATCATGAGAGCTGACAAAGGAGGAGCTACAGTAGTCATGAACACAAGTGATTATTTGAAGGCTTGGAAAAGCTTAATACCATTTCCAAGGTAATCACTTAACAGTAGTTTTAGCTCCTTGTTTATGACTTTGATATTTTCGTTTTGCATATCAAACTCGTCTCTAATGTAACTGAGGGTGTATCCATAACTGTATCTAGACCAGCTTTAATATCAGGAGCTATGAAAGAAAACTCTGCTACCTTTTCTGATACTTGAGGTGTGCTTTTGCCATCTGAAGTATCCGTTTATATTTCAGTAAATACTTAGAGATACAATTGACGTTGTTAGAATATTAAACTTTTATTTATGATGAATTGGTAATGCTGATTATACGCTTGGGTGCAGTCATTTGTTTTACCCATAATTCTTGCGTTATGATGTGCGTGGCATGACGCCACTTTTGAAAGTAGTGTAACCGGCAAGTTGATCGCCGAAGGTACTCTGTACTGCTGTATCTCCCACATTCTCCATTAAAGTGACTTATTTATGAAGTGATTGCTTATTCAATAACCCACCATCATGTCCTCGTCGGTCACAGGTTATGGGCCCAGCTCAAGCAAGAGGAACTTGTATTTTGATGGTGATGAGGAGAAATATGAGATGTGGGAGATAAAATTTCTAGCCCATCTGAGACTTCGAAAGCTTATCCTAGACGAAAGTGAAGATCGAACTTCAGCAGAATTCATCGACAAAAATGCTGACATTTTCGCCGAGATCGTTCAAGTTCTAGATGACAAGAGTCTCCAATTAATAATGAGAGATGCAGTCAACGATGGAAGAAAGGCATTAGCGATTCTACGGGACCATTACCAAGGTACAGGCAAACCAAGAATCATCTCCCTCTACACGGAGCTGACGTCACTGAAAATGAGAGGGGAAGAATGTGTGACAGATTATTTTCTTCGAGCTGAGACAACTTCTACTTCATTAAAGTCAGCTGGTGAGACGATCAGCGACAGCCTTCTTATTGCTATGGTATTGAAGGGTCTTCCAGAGGAATTTACTCCATTTATTACTGTTGTTATGCAGAAGGATAGTGAGCCTACGTTTCTGGAATTCAAGTCTTTGCTACGGAGTTATGAAGAAAGCCTGAGGAGTCGAGAGGCACATAGGCCTAATGTAATGAGTGAGAACGTCCTTAAGGTGAATTATAAAAATCCTGATTTTCAGTGTGGTGGGTCTGCCAGTGGCTCATCAGTAAGGTGCTTACTCATGTGTAAGCCTGGACATAAGTCTTTTGAGTGTAGGTTGAAGAAAGACAGAGGTAAGTGGTGCAAAGAATGCAAAACCATTACACACAATTTTGATGAATGTAGAAAGGCTAATAGGCCTGCTAGATTTTCTAGTGCAACTGTGAATGTTTGTAAGCCTAGATCCACTAATAATTATAGTGATGAAGAATGTTGTTTCAAAATAAGTTGCTCTGTTGATAACATACCTGCAGATGTATGTAATGTTCTTGTTGATTGTGGTGCTACTACCCACATCATTACTGATAAATCCAAGTTTAAGTGATGAAGACTTTGAGGAATCAAAACATATGGTTGAACTTGCAGATGGTGCAAGATGCAAGAATATTGTTAAAGGTAAAGGTAAAGCTAAAATTGTACTTTAGAATACAAATGGTATAAACAAAATGTTGTTCTTGATAATGCCTTGTATATTCCTACTTTTAAGCAGAATATATTTTCTGTACAATCAGCTGTTAGTAAAGGAGCTACAGTAAGCTTTAATCCTAATCATTCTGAGTTGATAAGCTCAAATGGTGTGTCTTTTGAAATAAATAAGAAAGGTAAGCTGTATTATCTAAATAATGTAAGCTCATGTAAATCTCGTTCACTAGAGGAGTGGCATAAGGTTTTGGGACACTGCAATGTTAAAGACATTTTGAAGTTAGAAGATAAAGCTGAAGGTATGAAAATTAGTGACAAAAGTAATTTTGATTGCATAACTTGTCATGAGGGTAAAATGCATTTATCTAGGAACAGATTACCAGATGAGAGAGCAAAGAGTAAAATGGACCAATGAGTATTGAATCAAGGGAAAAATCTAAATATTGTATTGTTTTTGTGGATGATTATTCAGGGTCTGTTTTTGTTTATTTCTTGAAACAGAAAAGTGATGCACTTAATGCTACTAAGAAATTCCTTGCTGATACTAGTTCTTATGGTGTTGTTAAAAGATTAAGATGTGATAATGGAGGAGAATTTACTTCTTCAGAATTTAAAGAATTTCTGGTAAGTAATAAGATTAAACAAGAATTTTCTTCACCAAATTCACCACACCAAAATGGTACTGCTGAGAGGATGTGGCGTACATTGTTTGAAATGGCTAGATGTCTCTTAATTGAAGCAAAGCTACCAAAATTCATAAGGAATTATGCTGTTAGGGCAGCTGTTTATATAAGGAATAGATGCTATAATTCTAGACTAGATAAAACCCCATATGAAGTGTTAATGTCTAAGAAGCCTAAACTTGAAAATATGCATATTTTTGGTTCCCTGTGTTATGCTTATGTAGAAAAGAAAGCTAAGCTTGACCCAAGATGTGAAAAGGGAATATTTGTTGGCTATGATTCATACAGTCCTGCTTATCTTGATATTATCCAGGAACTGACAGTTTGAGAAAGGTTAGGTAGTACATTTTACTGATAAATTCAATTTTGATAAATCCCAATGTCTAAAGGAAGGTGGTGAATCAGAAGATAGTGAATCGGATTCTGATAATGAGAATGTCATTTCCAATGAAAAGAAAACTGTTAATGATAATCAAAGTGATCCTGTTTCTAAACCTATCCTTGTTGAAGATGAGCATAGTGAAATTAATGCAGATTTGACTGAAACTGAAAGGGAAGGTGAGTCCCGTTATCCAAGTAGGGAGCGAACTGCTCCCAAATATCTTGAAGAATATGTTGATCCTGATAATGTTGATTTACTGGGCTATTCTGTTCATTATTGTTGTAAAGTAACTGAAATTCCTGAAAGCTATAGAGAGGCATTAAATTCACATGTGGCTCACAAATGGAAAGCTGCAATGGATGATGAAATTCAATCTTTAAGAGATAACAATACTTATGAATTGTGTAGTTTACCAAACAACCGTTGTATTGTAGGTGGACGATGGGTATATGCCATTAAAGAAGGGTTAAATGGTGAAGAGCAATATAAAGCTCGCTATGTTGCAAAAGGGTATTCTCAAATTGAAGGTGTTGATTATACTAATACTTTTTCTCTTACTGTGCGTATGACCTCAATTAGAATGCTTATGCAATTGGCAGTACAACATGATTTAATTGTGCATTGTATGGATTTTAAAACTGCCTATCTTAATTCTGATATTGATTGTGAAATATTTGTTCAACAGCCTGAAGGTTACAATGAAACTGGTAGTAATAATGAACAATTGGTTTGGAAACTGAATAAATCTCTGTATGGTTTAAAGCAATCGGGCAGAAATTGGAATAATATGCTCCATGATTTCTTAATCCAAAATAATTTTGAGCAGTCATTAAGTGATCATTGTGTGCATGTCAATAAAAGACATAACTCACATGTAATTATTTTGGTTTGGGTTGATGATATGATCATTGCCAGTAGTAATGAGAAAGCTCTGTTTGACACTAAACGTGTATTATTTCATAGATTTAAGATGAAAGATTTAGGGAAACTTTCATGGTTTTTGGTGTTGACTGTTGAGTTTGTTTTTTGATTACCATGATGCATATATTTGTTTGATGTGTAGTAATTTGCAGATTGATGAGAATAAAAGTTTATGAGGGGGTGTTAGAATATTAAACTTTTATTTATGATGAATTGGTAATGCTGATTATACGCTTGGGTGCAGTCATTTGTTTTACCCATAATTCTTGCGTTATGATGTGCGTGGCATGACGCTGCTTTTGAAAGTAGTGTAACCGGCAAGTTGATCGCCGAAGGTACTCTGTACTGCTGTATCTCCCACATTCTCCATTAAAGTGACTTATTTATGAAGTGATTGCTTATTTAATAACCCACCATCATGTCCTCGTCGGTCACAGACGTGACAGTAAATCAGCCCCAAAAACACTTGATACATCTTGCAAGTGACAAGTGCGAGTGAAAACACCATCTTGTAAGTACAAAGTGGCTTTCAAAAACTTTTCAGCTCATGGGCTCTCACTTATTCTATACTTCTGGTAAATATGCTCATGAGATTTCTGGTTACAGATAATGCATAAATGGTCTAGAGAAGAAGTAACACTTGCTTGATGACTGTGGTGTCGTGATCGTTTCCTTGCAGCAGATTTCCTAAGATTTCACTCTTCAGTCGATTGAAATAAAAACATAAATGGCAAAACAGGATCCCGGAATATCCTTATGATGAAGTTACTGCAATAGCGAGGTGATGTGGCTGGATTCTACAAGAACATCTTTTACTTGTCTTCGTGGAGTCGGCTGCTAAAATCCGAGAGCTTCACCTTTCCACCCTAGAAGAAAACTCGGGAGGAGTATATTGCATAACACAGTGTCACATCTACAAAATTACAGGGTTACGTAACAAACATCAATTTAAAAACAAACATCAAGTGCTTTAATCGTAAACCAACATACAAAAAAAAGGGGTTTCGTCCAGAAGGCAAGCATAAATTATTGGCATATGGCCTTACAATAAAAAAATAATATATATAGTCTCCACAGGAAGAAGTTTGACACACTGTAATGATACGTCATCTAATTTTATAGAGATTGACAAAATTTGCAAAAAAAGTGGTTTATTACTTTGAATATCAATGTACTAATTTATACAAACTCATTGCTATAGTTAATATAATAAAAACTACTTCTGTGGAGCAAAATAATCATATATCATCCTATTTTCATAGAAACTGCGAAATACTTCAAAACAAGTACTCATAAAAACTAGGAAATTTTATTCAAGGGGAATAAATGGCAATTTTTGACATTCTCCCCCAAGAAGAATCATAATTAAAAGTAATTACAACTGCACCCAAATTTTAAATCAAATATACATTTAGAGTACATCCATAGAAATTAAATCCTTTCTCTCTTGATCACAGCGGATTGCTGCACAGATATAAAAGCCTAGATGCCGCATTGGCCGCTAGCTGAATAGGCTGGCGCACGTCATCAGGCCCGCCATCTTGGCGCGGTAATTCAAACAATGCAGCAGGCTGCAGTATATGACGTTTTTTCGATACTATTCGCTTAATATTGCACGGATTTTCTTGTCTGATGGCTCGTTACAAAGCTTACATAATTCCCTGCAAGGATCTAATAAAATAAAGTTGTTCCTTATTGTTTGAAAGTTAACTTACAATGACTTTGTTTTAGCAGGTAGGGGGAAGGGGGCTAGTTGTACACAAATGTTAATATTTACCCATAACTATTGCTGTAAACAATCATTTGAAATGCTGTGATAAGACAGCCTACGAAAAAAAAAAAATGGTTAAAACAATATTGTTTAAGGGCCATTAGGTCAATAGGGTAAATCGTGTATGTTGGGCACTAATTTGATGTTTCTCGATTTCTTTCACTGCATTATAGCAATGTAATATTAAAGTGTTAATCTGGTCCTTGTAATAAGAACTAAATGGCCAAGCAAGGCACATAATGAGTTTTTGTTGATGTTTTGATGTAGCCTGCTAATTTCATATCAATGCATATAGATTATCATTACAGTGTAGTATCATTAAACTGTTGGAAACCGCAATGAAAAAAAATTTGTTTAAACTGCTGGGAATATTTATAAATAAATGCACAGTTGTACAATAAATGTTATATATACATTCAATGTAAGAACAAATATCATGAAAATAAATCATTGTGCAATACATTTTGAGAGTTGTTACTTCAAAGTATAGGCTTAAAGACCCATAAGCCACCCATAACTTTAAATTTACATGTGTGACCAAACCAATGAACAGTTAGCTGAAAAAAAATTAGACTGGCCTTATGATTGTGGCCTAGGCTGAAAGGCTCGGTAGGGGGTGGGGGGGGGGGGGGGGTGGGGGGGGGGGGGGGGGGGTACTATGACCGGGTATACAGGATTGCTCGTCAGGATTGGCTCATTTTGGCAATTTTGGTCTATAGATGGGTCCCCTTCTGGAAGGGTAGAAGTATAGAGATGGCCCAGACCCTTATCCCAAATAAGGTATAATAATTTGGGTCCTTGACAACACCGGTCTAGAGATGAGCTATATTGAACTGTTAATGCTTGACCATAATGATATATCCTAGTCTGAGCAAATTAAAGGTAGTTTTTGTGAAAAATTTAAGTTCTATATAATTATTTCACCATATAAAATTAGGTCTAGAGATAGGTCACTTTTGCCACTAGACGAGGTCTCTTGATACCCGCTAAATTTTCCAAAGCCAGGTCTAGAGGTCAGAATTCACTGAGGAGCATCCCATTCCAAATAATTGGAAGAACCCCCACCCCCCCAGGCTCAAAGGAGCAGGCAGATATGCAAAGGCTAGATAACACAGAAATCCTAGTTATTCTAGGGCCTACTGTAGTTTATTTTAGGCTCAACCCTACAGTTTTATGACTTAAACTTGTAGGCCTGTGCCAAAAATTATATTGGGGAATTTTTTAACAGAGCACTTCGAGAGACAAAGATTTTACTTAAGTTGCACAGATCCATAGCTGTAGGCCTACTTTAGTAATCTGTCTTATCACAGCATTTCAAATTATTGTTTACAGCAATAGTTATGGGTGAATATTAACATTTGTGTACAACTAGCCCCCATTCCCCCTACCTGCTAAAACAAAGTCATTGCAAGTTAACTTTCAAACAATAAGGAACAACTTTATTTTTATTAGATCCTTGTAGGGAATTATGTAAGCTTTGTAACGAACCATCAGACAAGAAAATCCGTGCAATATTAAGCGAATAGTGGCGAAAAAAACGTCATATACTGCAGCCTGCTGCATTGTTTGAATTACCGCGCCAAGATGGCGGATCTGATGACGTATGTCCGGCCGGCCGATGCGGCATCTAGGCTTTTATATCTATGGGATTGCTGCTGCACGCCGAGGTCTAGACTCTAGTATCATTTAGAGGCCACAATATCTGGCTCCTGAGTTACAACACTATCAAATTCCTTCTCGGGTAATTCCAAAAGTAAGAGCTTTGTGATTGATCTCATGTATTGTTTATTATTCACTCTCACTTCTACAGACCTAATCACACCATCAGACGACGGGAACAGCTGGGTAACCTTACCCAATGAGAGGAGGGATCTATAGCCTTTACCCAGATGATCTTCTAAGTCTACCATCATTATGTCCACAACTTTCACATTTGCAGAGAGGTTATTACTAGAATTATTATGTCTCTCTCTCAAGGACACTAAATAGTCTCTTTCCCAAGAGTTCTCAAATTTCCTTAGCACTGATGATAATCTAAAATAGTGTGCTCTAAGATCACTTGAACTCATGAAATCTGGGTCATCAGTTGCTAAATTGTTAAGAGGAGGGGAAATACAAACATTTCGCCCATAAAGTAACATGGAGGGAGTCAAAGCCTCACAATCTCGATCAGAGGAGAGATAAGTCAGTGGTCTAGAATTTATTGTAATGATGGAAATCATTCATTTAGCATTTATGACAGTGGAAATTGGTGGACTGGAAAAAAGAATTGGTTTTCATCTTATCGAGATGTTAAGTTAGCCACTCTATGGAGGAGTTATCGAAGTTCCATTTGACAACGTCTGTGTGTATGTGTTAGAGAGAGAGAGAGAGTAATTGGTAGTTGGATGGTTAACGACTGTATTGGCTGTTGGTGCTGGGTTGTCTGCTGGTGCTGGTAGAGATCTGAGTTGTGTTTTTGAGTGAGGTTTTCAGTCAGTCTTTAGTAAGAACTGGTGAGGTTTATTAGTGACGGCAGCGGTCTTTGAAGGCATTGGGAGTTCGTTGAGTTTTGTGTGTTTTTGTTTGTTATTGTGATTGTTAGGTTGGTGTTGTTTGATTAGGGTTGTTGTGCCTGTGCTGTTGTGATTTTTGTGTTTGTGCAGTGGTCTTTTGTTGTGATATGTGAGGTTGTGTTTCTTGGTTGGTTGCTGTGTTGTTTGGTGGTTATGTTCTTTGGTTGTTGTTGTGCAGTGGTTTTTTGTTGTGATATGTGAGGTTGTGTTTCTTGGTTGGTTGCTGTGTTGTTTGGTAGTTGTGTTCTTGGGTTGTTTTTGAGTTGTTTTGTGGTTGTGTTCCTTGGTGGTTGTTGTGTAGTTGTGGTCCTTGGTGGTTGTTCTTGGTTGTTGTTGTTGGTGTTGTTGTTGTGTCCTCGATCAGCGGACAGCACAGGATAGCCCCGGAGTAACTGGAATGTTGGTAAGTATGTGTGTTTTGTGTTGTTTTTGTTTTGTTTTGTTTTTGTGTAGTTGTTAAGTCAACTGTCCTGCTGTATTCTGAAGTGTAAAGTAGAAAGTGTGACTGGGGTGAGCTGGGCAGCTGGACTGATTACCTAGGTTAATGTGTGGGGGGGGGGAGGATTCTGCAGTTTTTTTTCTAGCTTGTGATCCCGCTACAACTCGAAGTTGAGATTGTCTATGATCGAGTGTATGTACGTAACTACGTAACTGTAACCAAGTGCGCAGTTGCACAAGATGAAATTGCTCTGTTCGAGACAAGTACGGCAACGCTGAGGGGAAACGAATGTATCTCCCCTTATATTCATTTGAAATGACTTATTTCTCCCTTGTAAAAGGTATGCACTTGTCGTAGTTTATAATGTATATGTTGCCATAACATTTGGTAGTGCTTCTTTATACTTCTACTTTGATATAACTGCCGATTGCCAAGAATTGTTATGGTACTGTTACGTAAGTTGCACCATGTTGAGCTTGCAGCTTGGTGCAATTGTACCATCAATTAAATGTAGGCTAAGATGTGAATTAGTCTTCCATATGTTTATAAAAATGTCAGTTCTATAGTAAATTCCACCAATGTTATGCATATAAAGTCAGGCTAACTGCGATGTGTAACAGTAAAGTTAGGCATGAGTAGCATAGCCTAAAGGCCTAACGACTGCATGCTCTTTGGCACGAGATTGCCATCCTAAATGAACTGTTTGTATTACAGGGAACCAGTATAGGGGCCCAGTGTAAGAACCTGTATAGGGGCCCAATGTAAGAACCAGTATAAGAATCGGTGTTGGTTCTAACTGGTATTGAATTAGTACAGCTAGGAATAAGCTGCTTTTACAATGTATCCACCTACTGTTAAGAAGAAATATTTAAAAAAACCCCGGGAGCCAGCCTTTCCCTCATCCCTTATTACAACAATGAAGATTCGAGCGTCTCCGACGTCAAGTACCAGTTCCAACTAAGGATAGGCCAAGAAGTAATATAGCCCTAGGCTATGAGGTACCTTTATATTAGCCTATGGTTTGAATTGTTATGTATAGGCTAGTCTGAGTTAATTGTCCTAAAATGTATGGTAGCCTCCGAATGTTTAAGTCAGGACAATTAACAAATCAATACTGTATACATATGCAGTATAGTAAATACATGAGTCATAAGAATATCAACACATTAAGAGAGATATTTATACTCTTACATATGGTGACAGCGGTGTAGGATGTATTTATCTGTTATAGATAGGTATATCCAACCTCACGTCCTAAAGTTGGTCATGAAACCCTTATTTCTGTACTTATTTTCAGGTATTATAGCCTAACCCTGTGAGTATGCCTATGTCACTCTTGCTTAGGTACTGTTAGCCTATTGTATTGTAGCCTATGTTGATTATTATACCTGTGTTCCTATTATAACATAGCCTGCAAAATGAAGGGTGATGTAGAGAGAGAAGACTTTCATGATAATTTGTTGTCTGCCATGGATACTCAGGGTTGTCAAATGCAACAGTTGTGTGATCAGCTTATTGACATGAAAAGGGAAATAGCTAATTTATCCAACTCCGCACCTGTCACTTCCACACCATCCAATTCTAACAGGGTTAATAGTTCAGTCATTAACCCATTTGTCACATTAGACAGAGCAGACATAACAGTGACACCACACAATAACCCAGCTTCACTATTTACACACAATTTATCTAACATGGTCAATAACCCCTTTGTTCCAGTAGGAAACCTGAATAACCCTATTGATAATCATGCTAAGGGATTTGTATTGAAACCTAAGGATATTTCAATGTTGAAATTGTTAGAATTACAAGGTGTTGGAACTGATAACAGACTTGCTAGATTTTTTAGTCAAGTAGAATTCTGTGTTTCTGCAGATACTGATAGAATCCAAGTAGCACTTACCAAAGTGGAACAAGAAATTGCAACTCTATTAACTGCTGAAATGGTAAAAAGGGGAAATAACATATCTTGGAGTCAGTATAAGGACATACTGAATCACCACTTTGCTTGTTCAGCCAATATTACACAGGCTTGGCAGGAAATTGAAATGGAACGTTATAGTATAGACGAAGCCCCTAGACCATTTGTTAACAGAATGAAATGTAAATTGTCTGCTTTTGAAATGAAATTTCCTAAGGATTCCCTTCCCAAAGTTGACAGTCTTGTGAAAAAGAAACTGTATAGAGGACTTAGCAGTACATCCCAGGAAAGACTCAAGGATTTCGTGGATGATAGGATACCCTTAGAAAGATTCATTGAATTTGTGGAATATGAGTATCATCTAGCTACCATAAGTGGGGATGTTACCCAAAGTAAAGTTTTTCCTGTTAATAATTGCAATTCCCAACCACAGCCTGTAGTAAATAGTAATGCAAATACAACCACAGAATTGCAAGATCTGAAGAAGCAAATTAGTGATTTGTCTAACAAATTAAAGAAGTTTAGTAGGAATAAAGAAAACAATCAGTACTGTGCTTACTGTAAGGTCAGAGATCACAAACTTTCTGAATGTCCACGTAACCCTCCAAAAGGTGTTTGTTTTGATTGTCACAAACCAAATTGTAAAAGAGGTTCAGCAAAATGTCCAGGGCCTGTTAAGAATGAATGACTAAGCCCAAATGGCAGGTCTCCTTCTATCAATTTGATGATTAACAATGTAATGTGTTGTGCCTTAATTGATACTGGTAGTGAAGTATGTTTAGCACAGAAGCAACTCATAGAAACTTTAGGTTTACATTGTAATCAGATGAGAATATACCACAACTTACTGGAGTTACTCAACATGTTCTCCCTGTTCTTGGTACAGTGTATTTGGATGTTCACATTGGTTCCAGGGTGGTTACCCATTTGTTTTCTGTTGTTCCTGATGGTTATCTGGACACAGACTTACTGTTGGGAGCTGATTTGATTAGGTCTGCACCAATGACATGGGATGATGCACATAAAATTATTATTTGGGATAGACATATTTATCTAGTAAGGTATATGAAACCTAGACCATCTAATAAAAGGGTCAGGCAGATTAAAGTACTTCAACCTAATGTTCCTCATAAAGCTCAGGTTAGACTTAAAAGGAAACTTATTCTACCTCAGTATATAGCTGGTATTTATCCCTTACCTGTAGATGAACCTCCTAACACATTGTTAGAATTTGTACCTGAAGTTAAGGAGTGTCAAACTCAGTCTGCACTATGCCTTAAGGTTAATGATGCTCAGGAAGTGTTTTTGCCACTTGTCATTAATACTAAAGCCAGGATGACAATGAAGGTTGGAAGTCTATTAGGGTATTATGGGATAATCGTTGAAGACATTGATCAGCCAGTTCCAAAATGCAGGAAAACTAGAATTCAGAATTATTTAGTTCCTCCTAGTGTCAATGTTGATATCAAGTCAGGCAATACTAGAGAAGAAAAGCTTAAGTATTTGCTTTCTAGCAAGATAATTCCCATCTTACCGCTGGTCAACAAGCAGAATTAAGTGACATGTTGGTTGTCAATAATTCAGTGTTCATCCTTGAAGAAAAAGAATTGGGAAAGTTTAAAGATGTACAAGCTCATATTGCTGTAAGTGATCCACAGCCAATTAGGTCTCCCATATATCAATACCCTGAAAAAGCCAAAACCCTTATTGCCACCATGTTAGAAGATATGGAAAAGAGAGGAATAATAGAACCCTCCAGTGCTGCATGGCTTAGCCCTATTGTACTTGTTAGGAAACCTGATCATACTCAGAGAATGTGCCTTGATTACCGTAAAGTGAACACACACCTCCAGGTTGATATTCACCCTTTACCTAGATTAGAAGAAATGGTAGAAACAGCTGCAGGAAACCATTATTATGCTTCCTTAGATATGAAAGATGCATATTATCAAGTGGAATTAGATGAAGAGAGTAGAGATTTAACAACTTTTAGCGATGGAGTTTCACTGTATAGGTTCAAACACCTTCCTTTTGGATTAAGTTGCAGTCCAGCTATATTTTCATGTATCATGTCTAATATCTTGGCTCCTCTTATTAAGAAAGGGTGGGTTAAGTATTACTTAGATGATATTGTGGTTTGGGCTCCCAGTTTTCCAATCTTGTTGAAAAGATTAGACCAACTATTCAAACTTTTCAGTGAAAGAGGAGTGAAGTTAAATCTAAGGAAATGTCAGATAGGCCAAAAGGAAATAAAATTCTTAGGTCACATAATTTCCAAGGATGGTTGTAGACCATCTCCAGACAATATCAGTGCCATCCAAGAAATGAAACCCCCTAATAATGTCAAGGAAACTAGGAGATTTCTAGGAATGTGTGGTTTTTACAGAAAACACATTAAGGATTATGCTAAAATTGCTGTTCCCTTGACTAATCTCTTAAAAGATAAAGAACCCTTTTTGTGGACCAAAGATTGTCAGTCCAGCTTTGAACAGATGAAACAAGCATTAATCACTGCTCCAGTGCTAGTAAAGGCTCAGATGACCAAACCCTTTGAATTATTCACTGATGCTAGTTTAGATCATGTAGGTGCTGTTTTGATGCAGAGACAAGATGGTCAGTTAAAACCCATTGGATATTTCTCTAAGAAACTGAAACCAGAGCTACAGTACCACTGACAGAGAAGCACTTGCTATTGTCTTAGCTTGTCGTAGATTCCATCATTTTCTTTGGGGTGTTCCATTTACCATTCACACAGATCATCAGCCTCTAGTTTCAGTGTTCAAGAGAAAAACAAAGTCACCTAGAATGAGCAGATGGGTAATTGAAATGCAGGATTACCGTTTCAAGGTAGAATATAGGCCAGGTAAAGATAACCAGGTGGCAGATCAACTAAGTAGACCAGTCAGAGCAGTCTTTCATCGGAGTAGGGACAATTATCTTGGTCTGAGCAAAGATGAGTTCAAAGAAAAGCAGTTAGAGGAAACAAGGTGGGCGGAACTAATAACTTTTCTAGAAGGTGGTAACTTACCGCGCAAAGGGTTTCCTAGAACTTTGATTAATCAGTTCATGATGTATGAAGGATTGTTGTATCTCAGTGCAGATAAGTTGATAACTCAATTCAATTGAAATTAATAGTTCCTAAGGACTTAACAAAGGCAGCTTTGAAGTTAGGTCATGAATCAATGTCAGGTCACCTAGGTATACGCAAAACAATTGATGCTATTGAAAACTTGTTCTATTGGCCTTCATTGCGTACAGATGTTACTAAATATGTAAGTGAATGTGTTATGTGTCAAAAACAAAAAGCCAGTAGTTCTTTACAACAACAGTTCCAAGAATTGCCTCCTGTAACTAAGCCTTTAGAGCGAATCAGTCTTGATTTAACTGATATGCTATCTGGTGCAAATGGTTATAGATATGTTTTGACTGTTATTGATCATTACAGCCGATATGTTAAGTTCTATCCTTTGCGAAGTAAGTCTACAGAGGAAGTAAGCAAAAACTTCTTAGTCTATTTGAATGACTTTGGTGTACCTTTGACAGTCATTCTTGATAATGGTGCTGAATTCACCTCAAACCAGTTTAGACAATTATGCCAGGAACATAAGATGAATGCTGGTTATATTACCCCATATCATCCACAAGGAAACAGTGTAAGTGAGAGAATGCATAGAACCATGAAAACAGTACTAAATGTAATGTGTAAAGGACATCCTTATCAGTGGCCTAAATACTTAGGTGAAACACAGCGTGTGCTAAATTCTGCTGTACTCTTGGTGAACAACCTCACTATGTATTTTTCTCTTGTAGAGCTCCTAGACAAGTGACTAGTGTGTTGCCCACAATTACGGATGATGTAGAAGATACTGCCATTGCAAAGGCTCATGAAATAATCCAGAAAACTCAGAGAGAGATGGCCAGTAAGTATCGTGCAATAGCTGACCAAAAGAGAAAAAATGAGAAAGTGGATGAAAACTCTCTTGTTTGGGTTAAAAATGAAAATGTGATTCCTAGCACTAGTAAGAAACTAAACCCCAGATGATGCGGTCCATATGTAGTAACCAAAGTGTTAAGGGATGGTGCTAAATATGAATTAAGAAACATGTTTGACCAAACCATCATTGAACGTGCTGCTGACAAAGTGAAACCCTTTATAGGACAAGAACAGTGGTTAGTAAACATGCAGGAAATGGATGATATCACTCCTGATGTAGTGAATGAAAGAGTACAAACCAGAGGTGCTAATAATATTGTTCCTCCCTCTAGGTTAATAGAAGAACTGTGAGATCATTGTAATTTTTGTACTATATTTTTGTATTTTCTGTAAAGAATGTTTTTTGTATTTGCATGCTTTGGAAGAGTTCACACCTATATAACCATTATGTCTATTTCCAAGTATATATTCTTGTATGTATATGATGTGTTCATAGATTATGGATCTGGTGATGACGCTACCTGTTTTGTGCACAGTGAACTTATACTCATTGAGTTTTGTTTGAACTTAGTTGAGTTTTGTAGGAAGAGCTACCCATCCAAAAGCTTTACAAACTCTGGTCGAGTTGCTCAAGTTATGTGACTGATGTGTAAGTTAGTCATTAGGATGCTTTAAGAGGTATATTATCTTCAAAGGAAAGTTTTCCTGCTCATGGTTATTGAGTGAATGAGCCTGAATGTTGGTGTAAACGATTGTTTGTGAGAAAAATAACCATAAGTGATTATACCCCTAATGAGGAGTGACTAGATCTTAACCGAATTTAAGATCACTCTTACATAAGTGTTTAACTTGGTAAAGTTAATAGGATGGTTAGGTAGAAATGCGCCTTAAGGGTGGCGTCCCACAACTTGCTCTGTACGCCTGTTAGCAGACCTTAATGATTAAAAGTCCAGCTTATATCTAGTTGAGAGATAAGCAGTTATGTCTCTGGTTGAGAGATAGAAAGTATTTACTGTGTGCAGGACCTGTATTGTTGTTGTCAGATTTATTATCTACCCAAATATTATAATTAAGGGATTGGTTGTCCTTGATAAATGATGATGGAAATCATTCATTTAGCATTTATGACAGTGCTCATGGAAATTGGTGGACTGGAAAACCGAATTGGTTTTCATCTTATCAAGATGTTAAGTTAGCCACTCGAAGTTGAGATTGTCTATGATCGAGTGTATGTACGTAACTACGTAACTGTAACCAAGTGCGCAGTTGCACAAGATGAAATTGCTCTGTTCGAGACGAGTACGGCAACACTGAGGGGAAACGAATGTATCTCCCCTTATATTCATTTGAAATGACTTATTTCTCCCTTGTAAAAGGTATGCACTTGTCGTAGTTTATAATGTATATGTTGCCATAACATTTGGTAGTGCTTCTTTATACTTTTACTTTGATATAACTGCCGATTGCCAAGAATTGTAATGGTACTGTTACGTACGTTGCACCATGTTGAGCTTGCAGCTTGTTGCAATTGTACCATCAATTAAATGTAGGCTAAGATGTGAATTAGTCTTCCATATGTTTATAAAAATGTCAGTTCTATAGTAAATTCCACCAATGTTATGCATATAAAGTCAGGCTAACTGCGATGTGTAACAGTAAAGTTAGGCATGAGTAGCATAGCCTAAAGGCCTAACGACAGCATGCTCTTTGGCACGAGATTGCCATCCTAAATGAACTGTTTGTATTACAGGGAACCAGTATAGGGGCCCAGTGTAAGAACCTGTATAGGGGTCGAGTGTAAGAACCTTTATAGGGGTCCAATATAAGAACCAGTATAAGATTCGGTGTTGGTTCTAACTGGTATTGAATTAGTACAGCTAGGAATAAGCTGCTTTTACAATGTATCCACCTACTGTTAAGAAGAAATATTTAAAAAAACCCGGGAGCCAGCCTTTCCCTCATCCCTTATTACAACAATGAAGATTCAAGCGTCTCCGACGTCAAGTACCAGTTCCAACTAAGGATAGGCCAAGAAGTATAGTAGCCTAGGCCTATGAGGTACCTTTATATTAGCCTATGGTTTGAATTGTTATGTATAGGCTAGTCTGAGTTAATTGTCCTAAAATGTATGGTAGCCTCCGAATGTTTAAGTCAGGACAATTAACAAATCAATACTGTATACATATGCAGTATAGTAAATACATGAGTCATAAGAATATCAACACATTAAGAGAGATATTTATACTCTGACATTATCACAGCTTGAAACTCAACAAGTAAGAGTTCTCAACTCTTCAAAGGATACACGTTTGTGATACAAGGCCTTGGACAAACATCCCTTTAGAACACCAACAAGGCGTTCATAAAAGCCTCCAGACCAGGGGGCTCGCGGTGTAATGAACTTCCAATTAACACCATTTCCTTCAAGGTATGACTTTACCTCTGGTTCCTCCATAATTTCCTTCAGGAAATTATTAAATCCAACAAAATTCCTACCATTGTCAGATATAATCAGACTCGGCAGAGAATGATACGCTACAAAGCGTCGAATAGCCAGTAGGAAATTTGAAGCAGTCATGGAATGAGTCAATTCAAAATGAACCACCCTGCTCGTAGTACAGGTAAATAGACATACAAAGACCTTCTCCTCCAAGCCAGTCTCATGATCAAAAACATTAATAGCACCAGAGTAATCAACTCCTACTGATTGGAAAGGTCTATCATATCTCACTCTTTCTGTGGGTAATGGTGGGGGAGGGGGCAAACACAACCGTTTCTTGGTTAACTTCTGACACAAAACACACTTGAACAGAATTGATTTGATAACTTGTCGTGCTTAGGTACCCAAAAGGTTTCTCTCAACAATACCAGTACAGAATTGACACCACAATGGTGATGATGTCTATGCAAATGTTCAACTATCAACACTGTTAAATAACTTCTGGAAGGCAATAACATTAGGCACTGAGTATCATAAGACATGGAAGCGTTTTTCATGCGACCCTGAGACCTAACTAGATTTTCCTCATCAACAAATAAGTTTAACTGATTACACAAGTTCTTAACATCCATGGACACTCCAAGTGAATTCTTATCACAGAGGTACTTTCTGGTAGTAGAAAGATGTTGCTTCTGTTCAAGGAGGACAAGTGCTTTCATTTCGTTAACAACAAATTTAGAACCTTTACTGCACTTATTAAGAAAAAGCAATATTGACCTCATGATACGTTTAAGCTTGCCTAAATTACTATAACGTGGGATGTCAATTAATGGGGTTGGAGGGTGAACAAACTTAGGTCCTGAAAGAATTTCATTAGCTAAAGATTGGGGATAATCACCAGTTAAAAGCCATTTAGGGCCATTCCACCATAAGGAATTTTGCGCTAAATCTTTACTATTACTACCTCTGGATAGAATATCAGCTGGATTATCCTTAGAGGGGGTATACCGTAGAGGAAACTTGAATTCATTAATTTCAGTGATTCTGTTTCGTACATAGGGAATTTTACTATTATTGTTCTTCACCCAACAAATAGAAACCATTGAGTCACTCCAGAGAGTGCAAGAACTCACTCTTAAATCATCATTCTACATTAATCTTCCAGCAAGTTTCGCACCCAAGGACAAGGCTGTCAATTCCAAACGCGGAATAGTCTGTTTGGGGTTTGGTGCCACTTTACACTTACTGACCAGTAAATTGCTTACACTTCTCTTGAAATCAATCACATAGGCAGCAACTCCATATGCTTTGTTAGAGGCATCACAAAATACATTAAGTGGGAACATTCAGGATGTACAACAAACCTAGGAAACTTTAAACTTTCTACATTTCTAAAACACTTGGACATAATGATTCTGGCAAATTTCATCAAACCTTGAACATAATGATTCTGGCAAAGGGTCACCCCACCCGTAGTTACTCAACAAACATTTAAGAAAATATTTACCTCTCACCTGTATTGGTGACAATAATCCTAGAGGATCAAACATCCGAGCTACTACTGATAAAACCTTTTGTTTGGTTAAAGGTCCTTTATACTCAAAATTTACTTCCTTCAGTGACATCTCATCTTGTGCTAGATACCACTCTAAACCCAAAACGTTTACTCTTTCTTTGACAACATCTATGGTATGGTTCTGTTAAACTCTGAATCATTACTGACCCATTCTTGTAGAGGCATATTAGCGTCTTCAAGAATCGTATTTATTACTGGATACTCATCCATCAAGACTGACACATCCTTGTAAGTTTTACTTAAATTATCTACATAAAAATTCTTCATCAGAGATGATGCAAGGGGATTATCATGTAAAGATAAATGATGCAAGAGGTTTTGCTGCAAGAGAAAGGGGGAGCATGTAGCTCCAAAACGAACTACACAAAACCGGTAAGTTACAGTAGACTTCAAATCGGAGGGATCAGTTATCCATAGAAATCTGCAATAATCACGGCAGTCAGGTGAGATGCCTATCCTTAAAAAGGCTTTATTGATATCTGAAATCACAGCTACTGGGTTTGTACGGAAACTCAACAGGGCATCGAAAAGTTTAGTAGTTAATGTGGGACCAGTTAATAAACAATCATTTAAGGAAAGTTCTCCTTTAGCCTTTGAAGAAGCATTAAAAACTATTCGAATGGGAGTTGTTTCTGAATCCTTCAGTACAGCATGGTGGGGTAAATAATGCCCTATAATAGGGGAGCCTGAAGGAATTAATTCTATAAACCCAGACTGAACGTAATCTTTGATAATCTTATCATAATGAGCATACAAGGAAGGGTCAGATTCGAATCTATGTAACAAGGAATTTAATTGACCAATGGTTATTCTATAGTTAACAGGCGGTCTACTTTCATCTTTAATTGGTAAGGACACTTCATATTTATTGTCAACCCTTTTTACTTTATCCTTACAACACTTAACTGATTCTCATTCATCAGGACTAATTTCAGATTGACGAATTCCAACATTTTCTAAATCCCATAATTTTCTGACTTCACAACAAGAACTAATAGGGATTTCCTCTACTTCTATTCTTGAACAACATACATTTGATGTAGTAATCTCATTAGATTCTACATTGTCATAAGACCAACTAGGAAGAGGTCCAAAAATTAGTGCACCACCAGAACTATCCAATATCTGTATTCCAGAGCAAATTTGACTTGTTCTGAATGAATTTTCCATAGTAATCAGCTCCAATGACTAATTCTATACCATTTACTTCATCTGAATTTAAATCATTATCTGCTAATTTTATGCCTTTACTCGTCAAGAACGCAGCTGACTTACTTAATCTTGGAGAATAATTTCTGGAATTAACTCTATCGAATGCAATGGTATTAATGACAATACGAATCTTACCTAGTCTCACCACAACTCTTACTATATTACAATTAACTCTTCCATGGCATCACTGCCAAATGGTTTTACCTTTAAGGCTACTGTTGCTATGGACGATAGACTAAGCTTATGGGCTAATTCCGTTGCAATAAACGTTCTTTGCGCACCAGAATCAAAGAGTGCTCTCTCAAAGGAACGATGTCCATTCCCTGACACAATTACCTGAGCAGTCGAAACAGAAATCTTAGTAGTCTGAGAATGATCAATTCCCAAAGAAGCAGTCATAACTACTGGGGAATCACCTTTACTAATAGCACCTTTAGAATCATTATGAGATTTCTCAGAATTAACATTTGATTTACTAACATTAGTACTATTTACACTCAACTTTGGTGGAGCAGGATTAACAGGGTTTTCTGTTTTCTTACAAATCATCGGGTAATAAGGCCCATCACATATATTACATTTCGGCTTATTTCTACATTCAGAGAATAAATGACCTCCTTTCAGGCAAGCAAAGCACAATCTTAAATATTTAACTCTGTCCCTTCTACTATTTACAATCGCGAGAGGCATGGTTCGATGAGCAAAACACACAATTATTGTAAGGGCTACTTTTACTAGGTTTACTGTTACTTGGTTGTGCTCTCTGCACGTTTTGCCCATTTGAGGGAATCACTTTAGAATAGTTGCCCTGATCCCGTTTTCTCTTATTAGAAGTCTCACCTTCGTAACAAAATTCCATTAATTCACAAACATATTTCAAACCTGAGGAAATTTGCTTTAAATCAAGAGACATGCTATTATGTTTATTAGCTATAGCCTTAAGTGTTTCAGGTGATAATTTCTCCAATATTATACTAGCGAAAACAGGGTTCATGGCCTCTACACCTAAATTCAATGTGTTCATTAGTAAAATAATCATCTCATATTCCAATTTGAACGTGTTCAAATCCTCTATTGTATGACTGGGAGGGACTAAATGTATTAATTTGGACATAAGTCTACGTTTCAAGTTTTCCTTATTATCATACTTCTCCCTAAGGGTCTGAATAATTGGCATTAGTGACAAGCAAACCTTCTATAGCTTTAAATGCGTTATCCCTTAAACTAGCTCTGAGTGTAGAAAACTTAATCACATCGGAAATATCCCTACAATCGTGAACTAAACTGTTGAGTATATCCCAAAATGCAAGCCATTGTTCCTCCCCACCGCTAAATTCAGGTATCTTAATTGCTGGGAGTTTAGGGGGGGGGGGGAGGGTTAGTGGGAGCCGAAGGAGGAGGCAAAGCGGGGCGTTGATTTATATCTCCCGTGCCAATCTCGCTCATAGTTTTCTGTGTAGTAGCAATAGCTTTCCTTACACATCTAGTTATTGCTCTATAACTTCTACATAACCTCTCATATTCACTATCCTGTGAAATAACCATCACATTCTGTGACCAACTATCTTCAAAACGTCGTAGACCCTCAGTAAGACAACGTTCATACATTATGAGGGTCGATTTTGGTGTATCGGTATCACCAATGCAGCTACCTGCCTCATCAAGCTAATCTTGTAAGGAAATAATTTCCCCTTCAATAACTACCCTCTTGGAATCCATTATCTTGTTAATGGATCAATAACAAACTTGCACAAATATAAAAAAAAAATGTATGGCAAATTATCTAAACCTGATTAACATCCACTGAATGCTAGATAATTTGACCACGTGCTCTTCATCAATTCACAAAATACATCTGGTCACGAAAAACCTAAGTCCAAAAATGGCTACGAAATTCAACAAGAATTTCTTCACAGAGTAATCACTAAATACGAACAATAATGTTCCATAAACAACAGATTACTTAGCAAACACTCCAAGTAATTCAATACCTTACCCTGCTCACCAAATAACTTTGGACACGTGCCAGCTATACTAAAATTACTTTAAAGCCAACCATCACCAACGTGAACTTTATCGCAAATTATCTTTAACATCCAAAAAAAAAAAATCCTTTATGAATCGTTATGGCATCCGGTTCGTTCGAAGGACCAGCAAAGAATGTGTTGAAACTAAAAAAAATTTTAGGGCCACATTAGGTAAGATTTCATTCAACCTTAAGCCCTCCTGCACTAGCTTTGAATGAGACCAAGTTACAGTGCTGAGGAGTTTACTAACTTACTTAAAGTCAAGAAACATTGCATTGATATTAAACAAAAGTGCAGTTAAGAAACAATCAACTGTATTTCCTGCGCCAATTCTTTTTTGGGTGATGCCACACGGGTTCACAAAGACGCATTTAAAGGTTTAACACATAATTAATATTTAAAGAACACAACAATTATCCAAGTTACGTTAAGAAGCAAGAAAACTAACACATTACTGCAATAATTAACAAAACGTTACGTTACTTCGATAGAAGAAAAAAAAAAAACACATGGCCACGCCAATTCACGAGGTGATGTGGCTGGATTCTACAAGAACATCTTTTAATTGTGTCACATCTACAAAATTACAGGGTTAGGTACGCAACAAACATCAATTCAAAAACAAACATCAAGTGCTTTAATCGTAACCAACATATAAAAAAAGGGGTTTCGTCCAGAAGGCAAGCATAAATTATTGGCATGTGCCCTTACAATAAGAAAATAATATATATAGTCTCCACAGGAAGAAGTTTGACAACACTGTAATGATACGTCATCTAATTTGATAGAGATGGACAAAATTTGCAAAAAAGGTGGTTTATTACTTTGAATATCAATGTACTAATTTATACCAACTCATTGCTATAGTTAATATAATAAAAACTACTTCTGTGGAGCAAAATAATCATATACTAACGTATTTTCATAGAAACTGAGAAATACTTCAAAACAAGTACTCATAAAAAAACTAGGAAATTTTATTCAAGGGGAATAAATGGCAATTTTTGACAGAGTATTTTTGAAGCTGCACTGATTTTCCTTCTACCATTTTCAGTACTTGACATTCTCCCATCACTTTTGTTACACATGATACATGGCTTTTCATATGGATTGAAGTCTGATGCACCATCCTTTAACACTCTGAACTATTTTATGACATGCATATCTTCGTTTCATTTCAGCAACCCGCGGGAAAAAACCATATTAATTGGACATAAAAAATCTAGAATAATAACTTAAAATTAGACACTTTTAAATATTTTCAAACATTTTCATGGCTTTTCCCTCTTCTTTTAAGTTTGTAAAGTTCTGAATAGACTGGAGGAGTTATATATTTTCAATGGGAAATTCTCAACATCAGGAACTGAGTTTTGGACAAAGGCAATTGATGTAACCAAAGCAGGAGGTGAGTTAGTTTTAAAGGATAGGCTATATTAGAATTTGCATTAAAAGTCTATACAGCCTTCCAGTAAGTAATGCTCTAGTTGAAAGGGTTTTCTCTAGAGTTACATGAATTAAAACCGAGTTGAGAAATCGAATGGGCTTAGAGCTCTTAACCTCAATATTGAGAATAAAGACCAGCCTGGAATTGAATGGCAAATGCTGTTCAACATTTGAACCCAAACGATCCATGCTGAAATGTGACCCTTCAGTCTGTAAAAATGAGGAAGATTGTGATGCGGAAACCCTACTGAATGACTTGGTACTCTAGTTATATTTGGAAGGGAGTGGTATGTGCTGTATTTTTTTTTTTTTTTTTTTTTTTTTAGGTAGAAGTTTACTTTAGTTGCGAAAAAAAGTGTCCTAATTTTTCAAGAAAGGGTTATTGATTTTGAAAGGAAGAAATGTACTTTAGTTTTGAAAACGAACGATTTAAGTTTGTTTAAAAAGGCCGTAATAAAAAAAAAAATCTTCAGTTTTGGAAAGAAAAATTTACTTCAGTTTTGACAAAGAAACATGTACCATATAGCCAGGATTAACCACTAAAATGTAAGTATTAACTTTATTATGCTATAAATGTGTGTGCATTCAATATATACATAGATATGATAAATAGTAATTTGTATTATGCTTCACACACACACACACACACACACACATATATATAGATATATATATATATATATATATATATATCTATATATATCTATATATATATATATATATGGGGCTACTTTTACCTGAAATGCGCTACTTTTTAATCATGTTTGCGCTACTTTCAGCCAAAAGCATCTGGCAAGTTGGCAACCCTGGACGGACGCGCTTATAAACAACAACCGCAAAAAGAATTCTATACGGGCTGCTCTACGAGCAAGAGCCCATGCTGGCACAAGGCTAGCTTAATCTTAAACAACAACGAAGAATTCAGGATCAGCCAGCACCAATCAGATGGGAGGAGATCGATGCGGCCTGCCTCAGACAGTTGATACAGACACCCCTTACATAGTAGAGGAACTGAAAGCAGTATTTAAAGTTGGCAGAGACACAGCGCCAGGAGCAGACAGGATAACATACACCATGATCAGTAAAATGGGTCCTGCAGGAGAAACAGCCTTTCTGAGGATCCTAAACAAGACACACATTGAGCATACAAGACCACAAACCTGGCAGCAGCAGGACACACAGCCAATCCCCAAACCTAAAGATCCAGAGAACCCAAGACCGATTGCATTGGTGACATGCATTGAAAAAACTGGAGAAAAAATGGCACTAAATAGAATGAAGTACAAGATCGGTCCAGTGCATAAGCAGCTAAACACATATCAGGAAGGATTCAGAACTACAGAGTGCATAACAGATGTTCTCAGCTACATAAATCAGAAGAAGGCTACAGTAGTCTCCATAGATTTTGAAAAGGCTTTTGCACTAGCCAGCCCAGCAGCAATACTGCAATCAGTAGTTAGGAAGGGATCCAAGGAACTTACTAGCCTGGACAAAAAACTACATACTGGGAAGGCAGGCCAGAGTAAAATTCCAAGGAGTGATGTCTACATTCCACGACTTGGAAAATGGCACCCCTCAGGGAGGAATTCTGAGTCCATTTCTATTCAACATACTAATGGAGAATATAGCCTCCCTTCAGCTTCCAGAAGGCGTAGAAATCTTTATCTATGATGATGATGTGTGCGTAGTAGCAAGAGGAGCTGTTAGAATGGCTAGAATGCAAAGGGCACTCAATGACATCAACAATAAATCAAATGAGCTAGGTCTTAAAATAAATAAAAATAAAACTAAGGCCATGACAATAAAAGCCCACAGACCGCTGCAACCACTGACAATAGGAGCTGAGCCCATAGAATGGGTAGACAGCTACATGTACTTGGGAGTTGTCATAGACCAGCAGCTAACTTTCATGGAGGAAATCAAGCACTTGAGAGAAAGAGCAAGTGCAAGACTGGCCGCCATGAGATACATGTCATCCCTGAAGGAGGGAGCAAATGAACACATACAAAGGAAATACTACCTAGCCTGCACCAGAACACTGGTGGACTATGCTGCCCCCACTCTGATGAGGCTGACAGAGGCTCAAAAAGAATCACTGGAGGTTATTCAAAACAATGCAATGAGACTCATGCTAGGAGCACCCACATGGACAAGGCTGTGAAACCACAGGCTTGAAACTAACTTGCCAAAACTAGAGGATAGCATTGCACACCGAAAAGCAAGCACAATGGCCAAGATGTTCCTCTCCGAAAGAGACTCCATCTCAAGGAAAAGAGCCAGAGAGGAACTTGCTAAACACCCAGAGATTCAAAGTCCGAGTTCCTATGGTAAGGACCAAAGTGACAACATCAAGAATGTAGGCATGGCAGAGATACTGTTGCAGCTAAGTCCAGACACAACACAGGGCACACAACATCTACCACCCTGGAAGAAGGACACTGCAATATATAAATACACAAGCCTGCCAAGAGCAAAAGAAGACTGCACAAGAGAAGAGCTAAGAGCTGCAGCCTATGAGGCAATCAGAAACACTGAGATCATAGGGGCCCAAACATACTACACCAATGGCACTGTAGATCCTGAGAATCAAACTATGGGAGCTGCAGTATATTCAAGAAAATTCACAGCCTGCTGGAGGACCTCCAACCACGCCTCCACTATGCAGACAGAATTAACAGCAATAAGACAGGCACTGCTATACTCACTGGAGAATGAAGAAGGGCCAGTAATCATCCACACCTACTCAAAGTCCTCAATGCAAGCCTTGCAACAACCGAAAAACAAAGAGAACAAGGCACTGCTGGCTGGAATTAAAACACTACTGCACCAGCACAGCGAAAGAGGAAGACCTATCACCTTAAACTGGATACCCAGTCACATAGAAATTCCAGGCAACAAGAGGGCCGATGAGCTAGCCAAAAGCACAAAGCACATTGACAGAGTGCAGATACACATACAAATTGCACTGCAACAAGTCAAGAATGTGATGAAACCACTCTGCAAAGAAAACCTGCTAAAAGACTATGACGAGTGGATAGAAAAGAACTCATCGTCTGCCAGATGGTATAAGAGGTCGACCGACCTAGTGCCTCCTCTCATAGACAGGCACACACCAAGAAAACTTGCTGTGATCATCCACAGACTCAGGCTAGGATACAAAGCCTGCTGGGAAATCGTGGAAAACAGTGTCAGACCATGTGAACACTGTCAAGAAGAAACACAGCAACCACTCCTTCACTACCTGCTGGAGTGCAGAGAAACAGCACAGCTAAGAGGTGCAACACAAATTGATTTACTTGCACAAGATGCTGAGCATGCAGCTGCCACAGTCACAAAAACGATCATTGAAAACTTAGAAGAGCATGCCCAGATGCTCTACAGCCTACCTCCACCAAGATAAATAAGCTAAAGTAACATCAATCACCCTCATCACATCCCCTCACTGTAAGGCTCTATCCACATCATCCACTATCATTCTTCTAAACTTTACCTACAACTGAAATCCTTCCAACAGGGACCCAAGGGAGTAAAGGGTTGGACAACCCCACCTGCACAATTTCTCTAATATTCGAAAGCCTTACATTTTTCAAACTTCTACTTCAATATGACAAGATGGCCCTCTCTTACTGACACCATCATCCTTCCCCTGTTCACTCCTATCTCTACAACTAAAAATATTTCCAAACTCATAAAACTAACCATGAACCTAATGAATCTTCTCAGATCACCTATGGGCCAAACAAGGGAAAGGCCCGTGCCAACAAGAAGTGTTGGCTTAACACAACAACAACAACAACCGGCCGCTGCTTTGGCAGTCCTAAGCTAGCATTAGCAAGCATGGAGTCTTGGTCTCAGAGCAGCCTGTAACTGTAGATGTGTTCTGTAATGAGAAAAAAGTCGGTTATAAAACTACCGTGATAAAATTGGGTTTCACAATTTGATCAAAATTAAACTGTAAATTTAACAAAGTACATGAACTGATAGGCGGACTCGTGCCAACAGACAACTTACAAAAGGAAATAAACTTCAAAACAATTGTCAACAGGTCCCAAGAGCACACAGGGAAAGACAGGAAAGTTTCACAAAACCGTTACAAAAATCCCATTGACATCATGCAGTCTCCAGGATCCTGACAGTCTAAGTTTCACACAAAAAGAGAAACCTTATTTGTGCAACATTTTGCCTATTGATTTCTTCAATATCGACAATCAAATGAACTACAATATTCCATATGTCCAAAATTACATTTATTGCTTGAATCAATGGAGGGATAGGCTATTTATTCAATTGCATTTCAAAGTATGACAAGATAAGTCTCCCTAAACTGTCGCTTCGAGTTGACCGGGTCCGTCCACGGGTGGCTGTGGTCTGTCCGGGTTGGGTGACGTCCAAATTACGTGAGGAGCTGACTCACACTGAGGTGAACCTGAGCCCTGAGGTGACAGATGAGTCAGTCAGTCGGTGCTGAAGTGCAGAATTTTCGTCTGCTATGCGAAATAAAAAGTCTACAGGGCAGCTATCCAAGTTTGTATGCAGATGCAGATTCCACATCTGCATTGTCTGCAGCAATTTCTTCAAGGCCTATTCTTTAAATTTATTATATATATATATTCTTACAAGTTTATGTTTATTTTCGTTAATTTTGTTTATACTGTTTGGTTAAGTTTATTCTTTTTGTTTTCCTATCTTTTATTACTATTCAAGAGAGACAAACCATGTACAGAATACCATTAGGTAGTTCAGCCAAAGTTACAGGGTTCAGCATATAGACCATTACAGCAGTCGATTCCGAGAACTAAACCAGAGAGGTTATCCTGACACTCGACCCAGAGTCACGAAGGAGAAGGGACAAGGGATAATACACATATAACTAGTCAGAGAGAGAGAGAGAACATCGGATTGTTGCCATTGTGTTTTGGTATTTCGTTGTCTTGTCACGTTGGGCATGATAAGTGTTGTTTTATGTTGATATTCTCTGTGTTCATTAGTGCCATTTCTATTTATATTCCTGTGTTTTGAAATATTGTTGTTAGTTATTACCAGTGGAGTTGGTATATATTGTTGCATATGCGTGCATCAGGTCAGTGGCTATGTGTGTTGTCATTTCTGTAGGTAAGTGTTGTTATTATATAGTCCGTTTCTTTACCCTTGGTAATTAACGATAGTTAGCCAGTCCATTCGCTAGTTGATATCTTGTATTGTTTGTATAATTGCTTGTCGACACTTTATTGAGGAATACATTGATTCGTTGCTGCAGTGGTTGTCTTGATTATGATGGATCTCTCATTCTGATACATATTATAACTCGTTAGTTTACATCTTAGTTCTATTATAAGTATTATTGTGTGATGGTATCAATTCGTCATTGTGTATCTTAGTTATACGTACCTTGTTTATGGTTGTCTTGGACTTACGTTAACTTTGATGAATCGTTTGGTACTTGCCTTCGGTACTTACATTAGTCCCATTGTTTGTGTTCTTCTCCTTATGATAAATCTCCTGTAAGACTGCTGTTTCGTGACTCGTCTCTCGTACCTCATATATGCTATTTGTATATATTATTATACTTTTATAAAGGATATCCAGCAAAGGCAAGTCAGAGTATATTTAGATTAACCATTTTATATCTGATATTATATTCCCTTAATATTGAATTGCATTGTTATTACCATAAATTTATATTAGGTTTTCTCTTGTCAATTGCAGAACCTGAGTATGGCGTTTTGGATAGTGCCGAATATATTTTAATAAATATAATAAGTTTTGCCTTGCATTTAATTGCCCTCACTTGAGTTTGTGCTAGTAGGTGCATCCCACTTTATCAACTATATTATATTTCTAGAGTATTTAACTACTCTGTGTTACACCTGTCATAGGTTCACTGTCGCTTTTATCTAGCAAAGAACCTGGATTTAAAATATCACATAAAATCTATGCAAAGGCACATAACAATATATATATAACATATATATATATATACATATATATATAATATATATATAATATATATATATATATATATATATATATATATATAAGTCCTAGGGTTATAGTTAATGATATATTGCCAATATGTTCGTTGTGACCTTTTTGGAATGCAGAGAACAGAGCCAAAGCAATGACCCGAGAAAAGCTGATAAATGATTTCTTTGGTGGCATGATATGAAAACTGCATAGAAAGACGGGTCAACGTTCGTCCTGTAGTTATGTCAGTTCATGGGGTCTTTGTTCAAAGCGCCTTTGGGAAACTGGCTGCGACCAGTAATATGAGGCGTTGTCAAAGTGTGCATTCGTATGTGCGTGTGCGCCTCTTCTATTCTTAATGTATCACTAACCAAGTCTATGGGAGACTTGGATAGAGACGTCTGTGGGAGAAAGGCAAGATGCCGGGGGAGCTCTGCGAAAGTTTATTTATATAGTGAGTGAAATATTCCGGCTGCATGGGTGAGTTAAATTACTTTAAACACACTCGTAAGTACACAGAAAGTTTAAAGACAAAGTTAAAGATCAGATATTCTTACAAATGTCAAACAGACAACTTGGCTTGTTGTCTGTTTGACATTTGTAAGAATATCTGATCTTTAACTTTGTCTTTAAACTTATGTGTACTTACGAGTGTGTTTCTCGTGTCTTTGAAACAGACGATTCTGGCAAGGGGGGATCGAGGACCGAGAGTCCTAGGGGGACCGAGGGTCCCGATGGGAGAATAGACAATTGGTGTGACAATTACTGCTTTAGACATTTTAATGTTGGGGGTAACTGAGTTAAGTTAGTCAGTAAGACTTGGATCATTATCTTTCCGTTGTTAAATAAATGTATTTTTGTAATGCAACTCTCTCATTTGATTACCTGTTAGAATGGAGAGAAAGAGGTGGAGAGAGAGAGAAAGAGAAGTCATGAGCCGTTGGCCGCTTGGAGAGAGAGAGAGAGAGAGAGAGAGAGAGAGAGAGAGAGAGAGAGAAAGAGAAGTCGCGAGCCGTTGGCCGCTTGGAGAGAGAGAGAGAGAGATTATGCGTCGGTATATCTGACGCTCGGAGTTACATGTTTATCAAATAAATAACGAGATTAATATCCCGTTAACATATATATATTATATATATATATAAATTATATATATATATATATATATATATCTATATATTCTTATAATATATATTAATATATATATATATGTATCTATATATATATCTATATATATATATATATATATATATATATAATTGCAATATTTTTTTTACTTTAAAAAAAAGATAAGACTCTTATCAGAATATGATGGTGACATTTGATTAATTTACATAAATTTAATATATAAAATTATTTCTGATATGATTTAATGAGTTATATACTGATACATAAATGCTGTTATGCTTATTACAAACTTATTTGTAAATAAAGGTATAAGCCACGAAGGAAAGATAAACAACAAAGCTTCTGCAGATCTTTCGACTTGACATCCTTTACTTAGCAGACAAGCTGACATACATGAGAAACTTAGAATACAAGGAAGGGCCGTATAAATGACAGATAAGGATTATAAGGAGATTAGTACCTAGAATCCAACGTACCTGGAGAATGAGTAACCTTTCCAAACAAGCATAAACATGGGTACAATTTAAGAACAAAAAGATTAAGCCCAATTGTTCAAACACAGGAGCAAGACAATTAAAGGATTATACAGGGCGGCAGCTGACCACATTCAGATCTTTGATAAACAAAAACTTATTCACAAAACATATTAAACATACACATACAAAGAAAATATCTATAAGGCAACCAATTTGTATTTGAGTCTGTGATTATATCTTTGAGGTCATGTTACAAATACAAGGGTCTAAATGAAACAGGCCACGACTAATATTAAAATTACAATGGGAAGTAAGTTGTATAATTGCAGATTCTAAAAGATTTCGTGAAAATACATCTTTTGATCTTGCAATTACTGAACTACCAATCCAATTTATGCAGTGGTTGTTTTCACTTAAATGAATGAATATTACATTAGATGTTTGCCCAGTTTTGACAGAATATTTATGCTGTTTTAATCTTACTTCTAAGTCCTTGCTCGATTGTCCGAGATAAAAGGAGGGGGAGTCCATATATGGAATATTATATATTATGTTGTTACTTTCCCTGGGGTCATTTTTTATTAACATTCCTTTTAGTGTGTTATTATAGGAAAAAACAAGGTTGACCTTAAAGGATTTTAACAATGATTTAAGAATGGTCTTAGAATTTTCTTTCCCCTTGTTACTTACACTATAAAACTTTTGTGGCCTTTATTATAGCAGATATCTAATATTTGTGAAGGATGGCAAATCTTTCCCTATTTTTCTTATGTATTCAATTTCTTGATTCAAATATTGGGATTAGATTGATTAAGATGCATAAAATTAGATTTGCTTAGTGTTCTGAGGTTTACAGGTACAAAACAAGAACCAGCAGAAGAAATTTCATTAACTAATCTGCTATCAGATTACAAAGAAGTATTTGAAGACAGAGTAGGAACAGTAAAGAATGCACAAGCAGTCTTAGTTTTAAAGGAGAATGCTACTCCTAGATTTTCTGCTCCAAGACCAGGGCCATATGCATTAAAAACAGCTGTGGAAACTGAAATTAGAAGGTTAGAAAGTGAAGGTTCGTGGGAAAAGGTAGATTATTAAGATGGGTCTACGCCATTAGTTCCAATTGTTAAGGACAACGGTCGTTAGGTTATGTGGAGATTACAAGATGACATTAAATCCACACTTGCAAGTGCCAAATCTTAAAGATATGTTCGCAACTTTGTCAGGGGCGTGATGCAAGCACAGACGCTAATTGCAGACCAGCAACGCACCATCTGTGCCCTTCAGGATGCTGTTCCCGGTACTGGATCACGTGCCGGCAAAGTTCCTGTCTCTGCTGCCCCTGAGAAATGTAATGTTGTGATGTCCTCAGCAGAGTTTAGGTCCTGGAGACGTTTGATGACGTGTTGGATCCACCTCAACAAGTTCCCGCTGCAGGATGTTGTCCTGCATATTAGACTCAACTGTGTGCCGGCACTGCAACGTTCACTGGACACTCGGTACTCTGACGCCAAATGGAACGCCCTTACTGGAGACGCGGTCAAATCAGGCAGTGCAATGGTCCGAATTTTTTGCCCTCACACAAGGGTGCAAAGAGTCTGTTAGTGATTATTTCTCAAGGTGCGCTCAAAAGGCCACCGACTGTGATTTTCAGTGTCCCAAATGCGGGGAGTACTTGGCCAAATATATGCTGTTACGACCCTGTGTTAAAAAGGCATGTATTTCAGGCATGTGATACATTTAAAAGTGTAGATGCCCTTCAGGCTTTGTGTTGTACCTTTGAAGCTGCACGCCTGGACGTTGAAAGCGTCCCATGTGTCGCTATTGGTGCAAGGGAGTTGGCTGGCACCTCGAGTGATGACGTCACTGACACCGATGACGTAGAGCCAGATGTCGTGGTGTTACGTGGTAACTCAAGTGCAAAGCATTGCGGGAATTGCGGGGGACGTCATTCGCCTGGTCCAGCATCGTGCCCAGCAAACGGCATGACGTGCCACGGGTGCCAAAAGTTAGGGCTCTTCCAGAAATGCTGCAGAAGTATGAAGAAATTGCCCCTCGCCTCGAGTTTGGTGATTGTCACAGACACACACCTCTCCCCCCACCCCACAATCAAGGCTTGTGTTTCCCATGGAAGCGGAAGGTCGGTGTCCACACTCGCCGTAGCAGACACAGGAGCACAGATCTGCGTTGCCGGGCCCACGATTCTTTCAAGCCTGCACATAAAACCTCTGGAGTTGCAACCTCGAACAGGTCTGAGGGATGTTGCTAATCTCCGATTGAGATGCCTTGGATCAACGACATGTACCATTGAAACAGGTGGTCAATGCACGAAGCAGGAGGTCTACTTCGTCCCAACGGCCAACAACTTCTATTTATCTCTGAATGCTTGTAAGGAGCTGGGAATAGTACCGCCTGGTTTCCCTCACCCTTCCCCTCTCATTGCATCAGCTGACGTTAGTAGCGAGGCAGTCTCTCAGCCTAACCCCCCTCAGACAACGAAGCCAGCCACCATGCCTATCCCACCCGTGGAGGAGAACATACCAAGACTGGAGGAATGGTTATTACGTCACTTCTCATCCACGACCTTCAACACAACCAGAGAACCCCTACCCGTGATGACGGGCAAGCAGCACCACATACATTTATTGCCCGATGCCATGCCTTATGCCTGTCACACGCCGGCAGCAATCCCTAAGCATTGGGAAGAGGAGGTCAAGGCCCAGCTTGACGAAGACGTTCGGAAGGGCGTGATAGAACCAGTCCCGGCAGGGAATGCAACGGAGTGGTGTGCAAGGATGGTCGTGGTAGCCAAGAAAACAGGCCAACCTCGCTGCACAGTAGACTTCCAGCTCCTCAATGCCCACTGTCTCCGTGAGACTCATCATACACCGGGACCCTGCGACATGATTTCGAGCATACCCATTCACACGTACAAGACTACAGCGGATGCCTATTGGGGTTTCCACCAAGTGGAACTGGACGAGGATAGCTGCCCACTCACGACCTTCATCACCCCATGGGGGCGGTATCGTTATCGTAGGACACTTATTGGTCATTGTTCGGCTTCCAACGCCTACACGAAAAGATTCGATGACGCCCTGCAAGACATCAACTGAAAGCATAAATGCATCGACGACACCTTGCTATACGATCACAGCATTGAAGAGGCGTTTTGGCACGTATATGAATTCCTGTCAACATGCGCCTCTGCAGGTATTACACTCAAGCCCGAGAAGTTCAAATTCTGCAAGAGAGAGGTTACCTTCGTCGGGTACCACTTAGAATGGGAGTCATATAAGCCTGCAGACGAATGATTAGACGCCATTCGTAACTTCCAGATGCCAGAGAAGCCCTCCATCACTGAT
Organism: Macrobrachium nipponense; assembly: GCF_015104395.2. NCBI lineage: Eukaryota > Metazoa > Arthropoda > Malacostraca > Decapoda > Palaemonidae > Macrobrachium > Macrobrachium nipponense. Next base: position 32,766,169 of record NC_087222.1, read on the forward strand.
ATTAGGTCATGCTTCGGATTCGTGAATCAGTTAGCCCCCTTCCTTGCAACAGCACCCATCATGGAGCCTTTTAGGGACCTCTTCAGAAAACCAACGGGGAAAAACGTCTACTGGGATAGCCAGCTACGAAGAAAACTCCAGCAGGCACGGGAAGTCATCTGTCAATTAGCCAAGGATTGGAGCAAGGAAGGCATTGGTTTCGTCATCCTCTAGCAGTATTGCGCTTGTCAGTCAGCTGACACCCCCTTTTGTTGCAAGGGCGGCTGGCGTCTTGCCCTATGTGGCAGTCGACACCTCACCCCTTCTGAAGCAGGATATGCCCCCGTAGAAGGTGAAGCCCTTGCAGTCACCTGGTGCTTGCAGAAGGCCAGGTTGTTCCTACTTGGGTGCCCAAATCTCACCATCATCACGGACCACTGCCCACTTGTTAAGCTGCTGGGTGATAGGGCTCTTAAGGACGTCATCAACCCAAGATTGTTCAACCTGAAGGAGAAGACACTCCAGTTCAAGTTTCATATCAAATAGCTGCCCAGAAAAAGGAACACTGCCACAGACTTTCTCTCAAGGTACCCGACCATGCGAGCACCCCACGAAGCTTCTGACGTGGATTTGGAGGACGACATTCAAGTGGCAGTGGCATGTGCAACTGTTGCCGCCTTGGAACCGGACATCATCGTGTTGGATGAAGACTACGTCAGGAGCGCCGCATCCAACGACTCAGTGTATCAGCTCTTGCTTGC
>NC_087222.1:32769408-32776235 GCF_015104395.2 Macrobrachium nipponense
GTAACACGAGTGTATGCACATATTTTGTGGAATGAAAGATAAAGTTTCTTTGAACAGAAAATATTTTATAAAGGTGCATTTTAAGGCGTCCGTTGTCGGTGCGGGGAATTTTAAAATAACCGTTATCATTAGTGATGCTTTCACGAGATGGAGTTCGTAGTGAGAACTGAGAAGTCGGATCTAGTCACTTGAGATGTAGAAGAGAGCGGAGGTGGCGTATAGGAGTGATGGAAGGATTAGGCCGATGTTAATAAAGTATCTCCCAATAAAATGTATTCTTTAGGTTTAGAAGAAAAAAATGCATGCATCATTGAAACCGTTTCCCTCCCTATCCGTGGTAATCACTGGCCACCGACAAAAAACAAAACAAAAAGAGTAAACCTAACTGAATCTCTCATCCATCAAAGATAAGTTTGCTTATTCATTAGACAACTATCAAAGACTTCAAGTGTAGACTTAAAAATCTCTTTCTCTCCATCTAAAGTATTCATCAGACACCAGTTCATAAGCGCGTAGAGCTAGTTATGATTCCTGGTTCAGCAATGTCGTGACGAGGCACTAGAATTCAAAGTTCACAAATGAATGTTGCTCAGCAACATTTACACTATTGTATTGTCTTGCTCTCATGTGGTGTTTCGAGGTATTCCACCTCTAGGCCCATGTTCTAAATTTTGCCGTTCTTTAAACAATTTTATTCATCTATGTATGCTTCTCTCCGGTTTATTAAGCTTTCTTGATATCTCTCCAACAGGAACTTGCACCGAATGCAGTGGAATAATTGTCTCGCTCATCGAGGGATGTTTCTTAGACCGATTAATGACACATTGACATTAGATTCCCGTGCACATAACATCAAAACCAATAGTGAGGTCGCCTGGTTCACACTGTTAAGATATCATTTTTTTCTTTTTGTTTTTAAATTTGATAGCATTTTATGAGATTCCAATGTTTTCTGTAAAATTTAACAAATGGAATAGTTCAACTACCTTCAACTTAATATTGAAATGATAATTTAATGACTATGTTTATGCGATACTACTATACTCTGTTTTTTGCCATCTGTCCATCCGCCTATGGTGTTTGCACATGGCAACACTGCGTCCCGGGTTTAAGATAACATCCTATTTCGAATATTAACGGTGTAATTCGCATAGAGTAAATTATTAAAACACTTTTCAGTTGCAAATGTACACCCAGATATCTTTTTTTTTTTTTTTAACCTAAATAACGTAACTATTTAAGCACGGAACGCAGTGTTGCCTTGCGCGACCACCACAGGCGGATGGACAGAAGGAAAAAAGCAGAGTATAGTGATAGGTGTCTCCTATCTATTTGGTAATGTAAATCTATGGTTGTGATATGACGTTTTTAATCACTTTGTTTCGTTCACGTCAATTTTGCTATATGGAAAATAGTTTTACACAATAACATAACTTAACATAATGTTCTATAGATATCAGTGACTGTTTTTAACGCCATTACACATGATTTCTTCCATCTTTGAAAAGAAAAATAGATAAATAAAGCATGAATCATGTGTCAGGCAGGTGAACGAAAAACTATGAAACTCTGCCACGAGTTTTTTTGGCCGACAGTACAATTGCATCAAGAATTTAATTTTTTTTTTCTGTGTATGTGTATTACGTGCATTTGAGTGCCACTAAGCAACGCACTCAGTGTATGTAACTGCATGTTTTTGTACTGAAAAGTTAGTTAAAAGCATTTTTCTCTTCGTAGCTCATTTCCATGTCCATAGTGACATTGTCCCCTTTAATTTTTGTTATGTATAAGTATAATCTTGAGGGGGGATGTACGATATGTCTTTGTAATGCACTGCCGGGCAATAAACCCCCAACGTGTTTGCGTCTTTGCGAGTCACGGTCACGGAGTCAGTCCTCAGACTCCTCACTCCTCAGTCGGTTCTCTGGTCTCGTGCACTAAACTCCTCTCACCAAGACGTCATCTCATTGCAAAGCCAACAAAACGGAAGTTGAAATTTGTGAAACTCAGGGCGACAATGAATCAGTGGATTAATATGATTCACATGATTTCATATTAAGTCTTTTTTCCTGTAGATTACTCATTTTCAGACAAAGCTAACGATGAAAATAAAAGTGAACATGAGCAAGACGATATTAGGTATTATAGTATGACACGCAGCCTCAAAATGTTAATGATGAATAGGAACAGTGCATGATTATATCGTCAGATAGTGATGAACACATCAATGCAGACAATAGTGTTATACGTACGGGTGTCCATAAAGTCTGGGTACATAGGGGATTTTACTATATTTTTATTTTTTCTCATAATGAAAATGGCATTGTCTAAGGAAGAACGAATCGATTTGGTACTCTTAAGTGGACGAGAAGGATGGTCTTAGGTATTGTAAAATTGCAGAAGAGAAAGTGTACTCGATGAAGATTACAGATTTAAACCATTTAAGAGAACGCATTACCAGTCAGTGTGCTGAAATCGACGGCAGTGCGGGTCTATTCCATCGAGTTCACATGAATTTTGTAAAACGCATCAAATTATGCATTGAAAATAATGGAAATCATGTTGAAAATATTATTTATTTACATAAAAATAGAATAAAATTATTTTGTTTTAAGAAGTATTTGTTTTTTCTATGTACCCAGACTTTATGGACACCCTATACATAGTATGTGACGCGCAGCCTCAATATGTTAATAATGATCGGGGAACAGTGCATAATTTTATCGTCAGATAGTGATGAACACATTGATTCAGATATTACACGTAGTGACAGACTCAGATGAAACATTGTTCACAATTAGAAAATTTAAAAAATTTACTTTACCGAGTAAGGTGGGAATTTCGTTTTCTTCGTTTCGTATAGAAGGCCAAAAGGAAACAAGTATCGCTTGAAAACGTAACGAAGCGTTTGCGGAAACTTTATTCGGATACATTGGCACCACCCAGTTCCAAGTTCCAACCGAGTCACCGAACTCTCAGCGCTACACCCTTATCACTCTGTGCCTACTGCGTATTTTGTGAGTGTGTTTAATACAATCTAGTGTTATCCATGTGCTTGTATTTCTTACTCTGTGTGTAGGGACAGATAGGTATGGGTCCTAGTAGCAGATTAACCAAATCAGCGGCACCTAGACTACTAGGTACATCCTACCCACCTAGCTACTAGCTAGTAGGATACTAGTACCTAGTATTCACTAATGAGGGCGTAACCCTAATGAATAAGCAAGGCAGTTTTGAAGTTGTGGATGCCTAAGTAAGTACCTATGAGGAGAAATACATCAAGGTCGACACTATCTAGTCAGGACTACCCACCTAGCCTAGGTAGTAGGTAGGCTACTACAGCTACCTACCAAATTCTTGAAAAGTTGCCAGTACCTAGCCTGGTAGATCTATATAGCTACCTATTAGCCTACTAGGTAGATCTAGGATACTTATCTGCGGCAGCCTTGACTATGGCATTTGCAGTTTTTCTAAGCAGTTTTACCTACTGAACAAGGATTTTAAGTACTAATAGGTATACTATTTACCTATTCGGACGACTGTAATTAGGGCAAAAAACCGCATGGTACAGGGGTGGACCATGTACGATCAATGTGTACAACCCCAAGAAAAGTACATTATAACGCGTCCTGACACTGGAGTAGAGGTCTTTAGCTCCGTTTCTCACCAACAACAAGTCGCGTCTGATGCCCATCTCCGATGTCAGGACGCGTTATAATGTACTTTTTGGGGGGTTGTACACATTGATCGTACATGGTCCACCCCTGTACCATGCGGTTTTTTACCCTAACCCCATGGGGGCCAGTACTAAACATGGCGAAATACATTAGACGCCCCAATCCCAGGTGGAAGTCGTATCCGTGGTTACATTCCTTGCAGTCCGTGCGGACTGCTTCTATAGAAATACCGCCTACTATAGGTATTTCGCGGCGGCCTAGATTATGGCAGTTGTGGTTTTTCTATGCAGTTTTACCTCCTGAACAAGGATTTTAAGTAATAGGGTAAAAAACCGTAGGGTCCAGAGTGGACCATGTACGATCAGTTTGGACAATCCCAAAAAAAGTACATTATAACGCGTCCTGACATCGGAGATGGGCATCAGTCGCGACTTGTTGTTGGTGAGAAACGGAGCTAAAGACCTCTACTCTCCTTTCGAAGTAAGTATTTTCTCCAAAGTTAGAAATTAAGGCCAAATTTTAAGATTTAAACAGAGGGTAGTGAAAACGGTGTCAAACGTAGTGCAAATCTCACCAAAACGCATTCAAACATTTTTACTTACAAACTCGAAGGTAATTTAGAAGATTGACGCCATCTCGATGTTTACGGAGTCGCTTGTGTCAATAAACTAACCATTTCCTGTGATAAATCCGCACACCACTTGTACCCACAGACGCTGGGGCACTTTCATCACAACAAACGGAAATCTTTTCCTCACCGAGTAAACAACTGTTTTGTAGAAGACGACGACGAAGAGTGCACTTTGATAATTTTTTAAATAAATAGTAAAACATCAATATTTTACATTTTCATACATTCAACTTCCCTGTCAGATATGTAGGGTAGAATATCACGACAAGCCAACCCTCATCACGGTGGACGGGTCTTATTCACTCGATATTTAATTGGTGAAACATGAATACAATTGCAACTCTAAGCATACCATTTAAAAGACTGAAGTTTCGTCAACATATTGTGATATATGAAAGCCCCATACGAATTAAAATAAGCATGTGAGCTCTTCGTAAAATATGTTTTCAAGGCAGTTTTGAAATCCAATATGGCAGCTACGTTTTGCATGGACGGTTCTCATCAGTGACGGCCACCATCTTTCCCCAGCCTTCCCAGCACTCATTTGAACAATGTTAGCGTATGTATGTAACGTTTATTGATCTTACTCAAGATTGCAGTTGTAATCAGCACAATAAAACAACATTTTGTTGCCTATATTAGTGAAAGTATGAAACTTGTTATTCCCGGGGTTATGGTTGGAACTGAATTCATTCTTACCTTGTAATCAGTGGTTTTATCCTTACTGCCATCACAACTGAAACTCCACAGTGCTTATTTGATTGTAATTATACACATTTTGGTCTTAATTCACTCCACAGTGCACTCGAACCACATTGCTGTTCGTGTTTCCTAAGCACTCACTCTGTAAACAAAGTTACGAGCAGCAGACGACAACACTGATTATGAGATGCAAAGCTTTATTCCCTTAATTGTTTACTTTACTCAATATTTAGTTTAACTCTACTTCAAAATGTTTATTTAATTCATGTCCATTATCCCTTTTTTGCAACCAAATTAACACCCCAAAATTACAAATGTTTCGGATGTATACTTACGAGCAGACGAACGTGAGGAAAAATGGCTCATCGTTGCCAATCTAGTGGAGCGTCACACATACGCCGATGCATTTACAAACTGTTTCGATGAATTCTAGTTGTCATAGTAATGCAGTAATGATGAAATTGCTCTAATATGTATATATACTACAAATAGATGCGCTAATTTCACTTCTTATTTCCCCGGTTTTGTGTAAGTCTTATACCTAGTTTGGAGGGTAAACACATACCAATTGACAACACTGATAAACAATTGAAGAGCGCAAAACGCCGCAAAGAATGCCGTAGTCCCCTTGAATAAGTACGAATAAGTGCTGGTAAGAGGTGGGTTTACGATTGTTGTGATGAAAGTGCCCCAGCGTCTATGGTACAAGTGGTGTGCAGATTTCGCACATTGAAATTGGACAGTTGTTTTTTTACACAAGCGACTCCGTAAACATCAAGATAGCGTCAATCTTCGAAACATTTTTAGTTGTAAGTAAAAATTTCTAAAGCGTTTTGGTGAGATTTCCACTGCCGTAGCCACCCTTTTCAGTACCCTCTGTTTAAATCTTAAAATTTGGCCTTAATTTCTAACTTTGGAGAAAATACTTACTTCGAAAGGAGAGTAGAGGTCTTTAGCTCCGTTTTTCACCAACAAGAAGTCGCGACTGAATGCCCATTCCCGTGTCAGGACGCGTTATAATGTACTTTTTCGGAGGGTGGCTAGCGTTGATTGTAGGTGGCCTGCTTGGCCTGCTGTGATATTCTACCCTACTTAGCTATAGACTCCGTCGTCCCCGACAGAAATTCGAATTTCGCGGCACACGCTACAGGTAGGTAGGTCAGGTGACCTACCGTCCCTCCACTGGGTGGCAGGAATAGGAACCATTACCTTCTAGAACCAGATTTTCTCTGTCGGTTGGAATGTAAACATACGTTTGCGGTTCCTCCTGACTTGATTTTCGTGTTTCATCGCCATCGATCTTCTGGGCTGTCTTTTGCAGGGAAGTACTGGGTCTTTGGTTCGGCATACGCTTCTATTAACTTTTTAATGAATTTGGCTTCGAAATTTCGAAGAAAATATTAAGTGAAACTACCGAATTTATCGGTAGACACTCACATAGTTTGCAAGAAAGGGAATTATTAATATTTATTCATTATTACATGTAATAAAGGTTACAACTTTATTGAGGAAATATTAAACTCTAATTTCCTACTTTAGGAAGTCAGAAAAGCATATAGGCCAACTAGATACGCTTACTTTAGAAGCTTTAATAGCGTTTGTGCTAACGAGCAGTTAGAGTATTAGCAGTACTAGTAGTTGTTGCATCCTCATCACCTTCTTACTCCACAGAAACTACAAATTTATATATGCAAATTTGAAGATAATGGATGTAGCTCAAAATGCGAGCTCTTAAAAGGTAAGAAGTGAATATAGTGTTCCCCATTGAAGTGGAGGGTGCGTCTGATCGGCTCTGTCTCGCTCCCAGTCTAGACCTC
>NC_087222.1:32776735-32798234 GCF_015104395.2 Macrobrachium nipponense
AGGTTTTATGTAACTGGGGAAGCTCCGTTCTCTGGGAGTTTCTGCCACCCTCCTCCCAGGGAGACTTCTCCAGTTTAATCGACTCCTCTAGAAGATCTGCTTTCGCCGCAGCGAAAGTTTTCTTTACAGCGCCTGAGTTGGACTACGTTGTAAAGAACCAATTTAAACTTTTGGAAGTCTTTAGCTTCCTTGATTGGACTATTGGCGCTTTTAGCGGCCAAGATCGAAGACTGTCTTCTCTTTCACAGGATTTAGCGGAGGATTGGATTGGTGTTCTGTCCAGTGCGGACAATCCATTAGGGATGGATGTGATGAGTTAGCTTCTCTCATCGCCTTTGGTACCCCTAAGAAAAGGCAACTTTGGTGCTCCTTTGCTTCTAAAGGGGTCACTTCCCAGAAAGTCTGCTCTCTTGTTTGCTCCTTTTGTGAAAGATAACCTCTTTCCAGACGATGTAGTGTTGTCAATTTCGTTGGCGCTAAATAAGAAATCTACTTCGGATTTGCTGGCACAGTCTACTAAGAGACCTAAAGCTCCTTTGGAGACTGTTCCTTCTGTTTCCCCTCTGGCCCAAGCACCTTTTCGAGGAAGAAAACCCAAGCGCTTCTTTCGGCCGAAGTCGAATTTGCAACCTCAGTCAAAGACCTCGGCCAAGGTTAACAAACCTTCCAAATGAAAGCTCGGTTCTTCATGCACCAGTGGGAGGCAGGCTGGCTCTGTTTTGGGAGGAATGGGAAAACAGAGGAGCAGAAGCCTGGGTAGTTCAAGTACTCAAGTTCGGCTACTGTATTCCTCTCGTTTCACCTCCCTCGCTCTCACCTGTGCCAATTCCATTCCAGGCATACTCTCCGGGCTCGGACAAATTTCTGGCGCTAGCCGCGGAAGTGGAAGCGCTTATTCTCAAAGAAGCTATAGAGCAGATAGAAGGGATTTTCTCCAGGCTTTTACAATCGCCTTTTTTGTAGTTCCCAAGTCATCAGGGGGCTGGAGGCCGGTTTTGGATGTGAGCGCCCTGAACTTGCATGTCCAGAAAACAAAATTTCATATGGAGACCACTCGGTCGGTTCTGGAGTCCATCAGACAGGGGGATTGGATGGTTTCTCTGGACATGCAAGATGCCTATTTTCACATTCCGATACATCGCGAATCTCGGAAGTACCTGAGGTTCATGTTCGAGGCAGGTGTTTCAGTTTCGGGCGCTTTGCTTCGGACTGGCGACCGCCCTCCTCAAGTTTTCACCAGGGTTCTATCCCCGATAGGAAGCTGGCTGCACATATTAGGAGTAAGAATCTACCTCTATCTGGACGATTGGCTTCTCCGGTCGGAATCAGAGAGTCGGTGCATGAAGGACCTTGGAACAACTCTGGATCTTGCCAGAAAGTTGGGAATTCTGGTCAACAAACAGAAGTCCCAGTTGGTTCCATCTCAGAGCATCCTTTATTTGGGGATGACACTGAATGCTCAAGTTTTTTGGGCTTTTCTGTCCCCGAAGAGGGTCCAAGGCTGCCTGGAGACAGTTCAGGAGTTCTTGGACAAAAAGGTAAGTTCTGCCAAGCAGTGGATGAGGCTCCTGGGCAAATTGACGTCAGTGGAGAAATTTGTGACGTTGGGAAGACTGCACATGAGACCTCTGCAGTTTTTCTGAGAGCCTCTTGGTGCAGGAAGACGCACCGGAACTCGATTACCTTTCCTGTCACAGATCAAATAAAAGAGGACCTAAGGTGGTGGCTGTCTCGGGCAAGATTGAAAGAAGGGTTAGATTTACGACCCATCCTCCCGAACCTACAGTTCTTTTCCGACGCATCCTGACACAGGTTGGGGAGCCCTGCTGGGAAATCACCGTGCTTCAGGAGCTTGGTCGGAGAAGGAGAAGAAGTTCCACATAAATGTAAAGGAACTTTTAGCAATTTTCCTGGGGCTCAAACAGTTTCGGAGCTTAGTAGAAGGTCAGGTAGTGGCAGTGCATTCCGACAACTCCACGGCTCTCTCGTACGTGCGGAAAACGGGGGGGGGGGACTCAGTCTTTCTCTCTGTATGAAGTGGCCAAGGATCTCCTCCTGTGGACAAACGAAGCGAATGTTCAGCTAGTCCCGAGATTTGTTCCGGGAAAGATGAACGTCCTGGCGTACGAGCTAAGCCGTCAACAGCAAGTGTTACCTCTGGAGTGGACTTTGGACGACAAGATTTGTCAGAAACTTTGGCGCCTTTGGGGACGACCGTCCATAGACCTGTTCGCGACATCAAAGAACAACCGTCTTCCTCTCTTTTGTTCCCCAGTTCCAGATCCTCTAGCTTGGTCGGTGGACGCAATGCTGTTGGATTGGTCGGGTCTGGAAGCTTATGCATTCCCTCCGTTCGGTCTTATAAGAGAGGTGCTGAACAAGTTCATGTCGCACAGCAATGTAACACTGACATTAATAGCTCCCTTTTGGCCCAGGAAAAAGTGGTTCCCGGACCTTCTACTGTTGTTGGTAGACTTCCCCAGACTTCTTCCTCCAGAGAAGTGGCTTCTCAAACAACCTCACTTCAAAAGGTACACCAAACCTGTCCGCTCTAGCTCTGACAGGGTTCAGACTGTCCGAATCTTGTCAGAGCGAAAGGGTTTTCAAGAAGAGCTGCAGAAGCTATCGCTCGTTGTAGGAGAAAGTCTTCTAACAAACTCTATCAAGGGAAGTGGAGAATCTTCAGAGAGTGGTGTAGAGGTGCTAAAGTCTCTACTTCTGCGACCTCTTTAACGGAAATAGCAGATTTTCTTCTATTTCTTAGGGAGTCTAAGAAACTGGCTCCTTCTATGATCAGAGGATATAGAGCCATGCTTTCTTCGGTTTTTTGACATCGTGGTTTGGATATTTCCTCCAATCCAGATCTGTCGGACCTCATTAGGTCTTTCGAAACCACTAAGCTCCCGCAGGATACAGTGGCTTGGAACTTAGATGTGGTGCTTAAGTTCCTCATGGGGCCACCGTTTGAGCCTTTGAAGTCGGCTTCACTCAGGAACTTGACTAAGAAGACACTTTTTCTTATTGCACTAGCTTCTGCAAAGCGTGTCAGCGAATTGCACGCTATAGGACAAAAGAGTCGGTTTTCTCTCAAGGCAATGCTGTGTTTTTCTGTATCTTTGACCTTTCTAGCCAAAACGAGCTAATCCTTGGCCGAGGAGTTTTTGTGGTTAGGAACTTATCTGATTTGGTTTTGGACATGAGGAGGAGAAAGGCTCTTATGTCCAGTCAGGGCAATTAAGCGTATCTTCTTGCCACTAAGGAGGTTAGAGGCCAATCTTCTAAGCTCTGGACTTCGGTTCAAATCCCTCTCGTCCTCTTTCTAAGAATGCTATATCGTTCTTTATTAGAGAGCTTATCAGGGAAGCTCACTCGCTGTCCGAGAACGACAATCTTTCCGTTCTGAGAGTTAAAGCTCACGAGGTTAGAGCAGTGGCAACTTCTTTAGCATTTAGAAAGAATTTACCTCTAGCTTCGATTCTTCAGAGTACGTTCTGGAGATCGAATTCGGTTTTTGCGAGCCATTATCTCAAAGAGATAGAAACGGTTTTCAAGAATTGCAGAACATTAGGTCCGGTGGCGGTTTCTGGCATGGTGTTGGGAGAAACGGCACAGGGGTCGTCACCTCTATGCTATCTTTTCGCCTTGAAATCGGTTGTCGAGTTCAAGGGAAGCTGGGGATACTGAGTACCTGGGATACTCACCAGTCTGTTAGGTCAGATTTTATAATGGTTGGGTATATATGTTTTTAAATCTGGTGTTGGTGACAAATGTTTTTGTATGATTGAATTGCTGGTCTTAGCCCAGGGCAAGGGCAATCTTGGTTGTTACTATCCTCCGTCAGTCAGCCTTGACTCGCTTGAACTACGGAAGGATTCCACTCCTGTAGAGGCTAACTTTGGTCAAATTCCAATTCCTCTACAATAGTAAGAAGAGCACCGACCAGAGGCAGTAACAGTCTGCTGTAGCTCTCTTACAAGGTAAGGTACAACAGACACCTCGAGTGTTTACTGGTATTGTAATAAATGTAACCCATTTAGAAATACTAGTGGTCCCACTGAGTCCCACCTTCCCCATCATGTGTAATCAGCTGTATAATTGTTCGGTAACGACTACAATAAAAATGAAATTTCATTAATAAAATGAAGTTTTATTGTATACTTACCGACAATTATGATTATACCCACCCTCCTCCCCTTAGGTGGACGGACGGGCAGAAAGAATTGGATTCACCTGGGCATTGTACCTGGTTCTCACCCGCGAGTGGAGGGAGATGACTCATCACCACCAGTGTTGGCGACGCCTACGCGCTAATTTGAATTTAGTCTCCTGCCGCTTGTGGAAATCACGCTGTATAATTGTTCGGTAAGTATACAATAAAACTTCATTTTAGTGATGAAAATTTCATTTTTCTTCAAACAGGCGCTCTGCTCCTGAGAGCCGCCTTGCCCCCGTTAGGCACCAAGAAACTGGAAAACGCCCCCCTCAGGACAAGAAGGATTTTTCGAGTAGGCACGCTCCAGAAGTTTTGTCTCCAAGAGTCAGACGTCAAACTTCTTCAAGAGACTTTTCCAAGGATAGCCGCGCTTCTAAGGATCATGTCTTCAGCCGAGGAAGAACAGGATCCCTCGGAAGAAGAAGTACCCAAAGACTCCTCTGTTTCCTCGTATAAGAGGTTAACAGATTTGCTCCTTCAAGAGTTCGGAGATACCCTTTCTCCTGTGGCTCCTCCTTCGCCTCTCTCTTTATTCTCCACATCAAAGACTTCGAAGGTTTCATCTTGTGTAAGGATGAAGCCTACAATTTCTATGAAAAAGGCGCTAAGAGGTTTTTGGGGAATGGCTCCTTGCTAAGGAAGAGAAAGGGAAGACAGTGTTTTCTTTCCCTCCGTCTAAGCTGACTGGCAGATTAGGTTTCTGGTACGAATCGGGGGAACCCTTGGGCCTCGCTCTCCCTTCATCTGCGGACTCGGACTTCTCTTCATTGGTGGATTCCGCTCGTCGATCCGCCCTCCTGTCTGCCAAGACTACGTGGGGGATGACGAGCTTGACCACCTGCTGAAGGTGAATTCCGAGTCCTGGAAGTTTTTTAACTTCCTTGATTGTTGTTAGGAGTTCTGGCCAAGAAGACTCAGACCCCAGATTCCCTTTCTCCTGAGGATCTTAACAGCGTCCTCACTTGCATGGATAAAGCAGTGAGAGATGGCTCAAGTGAAGTCTCTTCACTTTTTGGAGCTGGAGTGATAAAGAAGAGGTCAGTATACTGTTCGTTTCTGACTAAGGCAGTTTCTCATGCACAAAGAGCCTCCCTTCTTTATGCTCAGCTCTCACCTCTTCTCTTTCCCAAGAAGATCATACAGGATGTCTCGAGTGCCCTCTCATTAAGGCTACTCAGGACATGTTAGCCCAGTCGGCCAGGAAACCTTGTTCTGTTTTCCAATCCAAGACCAAGAAAGAGACTCCACTGAGGCAGGAGCCCTTTCGAGGAGGCCCCCCTGCCAGAGTTTCTTCAGTTAGAGGAACTAGACCTTTTAAGAGAGGTAAAACCTTCTCTAGGTCAGTCAGAGGGAAGAAATAGCGCTCAAGGACTCCAGACATCAGTGGGTGCCAGACTACTGAAATTTGCCGACGTCTGGACCCACAAAGGGGCAGACAATTGGTCCCTCTCGATTGTCAGCAAAGGATACCTCATTCCCTTCTCATCAAGGGGCCACCATTGACGACGACTCCGAGGGAGTTGGTGGCCAGGTACAAGGACCCCATCATGAATCAAGCCCTTTCTCTAGCAGTAGATCTGATGCTAGAGAAGGAGGCTATAGAACTAGTGAAAGATCCCCGCTCTGCGGGTTTTTACAACAGACTGTTCCTAGTTCCAAAGAACTCAAGAGGATGGAGACCGGTTTTGGATGTAAGCGCCCTGAACGTCTTTGTGGAAAAGAGGAAGTTCGCCATGGAGACGACTTCCTCAGTGTTAGCGGCTCTTCGTCCAGGGGACTGGATGGTGTCACTAGATCTTCAGGACGCTTACTTTCATGTGCCGATCCATCCTTCTTCACAGAAGTTTCTGAGATTCATGATGGGAGAAAGATCTTCCAATTCAAGGCCTTGTGCTTCAGCCTGTCGACTGCACCCAAGTGTTCACGGGTTATGAAAAACGTGGCGCAGTGGCTACATTTGGAGGGAGTGAGGGTGTCACTCTACCTCGACGACTGGCTAATCAGAGCAGAATCACAAGAAAGATGTCTGGAGGACCTACAAAAGACCCTTACATTGGCAAGTTCTCTGGGGCTTTTTGGTGAAACTTCCAGAAGTCTCAATTAATCCCCAGTCAAGAGCGGGTCTATCTGGGGATTTGGATAGTTTCTCTGGCTTTTCGGGCTTTTCCATCGCCAAGAGAGGTAGCTCGTTGCCACGAGAAACTAACGACCTTCCTAGAGAAAGATGCATGCACAGCGAGGGAGTGGATGAGTCTGCTGGGGACACTCTCCTCGCTGGAGCAATTCGTTTCCCTAGGAAGGTTGCATCTCAGGCCTCTACAGTTCTTCCTTTACCAGAACTGGAGGCGTCTCTCCCTAGATCTGGAGTTCTTCAAGATCTCAAGGGGAATCAAGAGGGACCTTCGGTGGTGGGCGGACCCACTCCGATTTGTGGAAGGATGTCTCTGCACATGCCGAACCCCAACCATGTGTTGTTTTCCGAGCTCGTCGGAAGCAGGTTGGGGAGCGACGCTCGGGACAAGAGAAGTGTCATGCACTGGAAGGGGGAACAGGTGTCCTGGCACATCAACAAGAAAGAGTTGATGGCAGTTTTAGATGGCATTAAAAGCCTTCGAGCCCCACGTCCGAAATGCTATAGTTCAGGTCAATTCGGACAACACCACAGCCTTGGCACAGCCTTGGCGTACATCAAAAAACAGGGGGGGACGCACTCCTTCTCCCTGTACGAAACAGCAAGGGACCTTCTGCTGTGGTCTCAAGCAAGGAAGATCAGTCTCCTCACCCATATTCGTACATGGGAGAAAGGAACGTCAGGGCCGATCTCTTGAGCAGGAAGAATCAACTCCTGCCTTCAGAGTGGACCCTCCACTCAGAGGTATGCCAAGACCTGTGGAGAAGATGGGGCAGACCTCACATCGACCTCTTTGCAACAGCAAGGAACGCAAGGATAGAACTTTACTGCTCCCCAATCTCAGACCCAGGGGCAGTGACAGTGGATGCGTTTCTCCTAGACCAGACAGGACTAGATGTCTACGCCTTTCCCCCCTTCAAGGTACTGGGACAAACCCTCAAGAAAATTGCGATCTCGGAGATGACAAGAATGACGCTAGTAGCTCCGTTCTGGCCCGCCCAAGATTGGTTCACAGAGGTACTGGAATGGTTGGTGGACTTTCCAAGAGCACTTCCACAAAGAGTAGATTTGCTCAGACAACCCCACTTCGACAGGTATCACAAAAACTTCCCAGCTCTCAATCTGACTGGTCTTTCGACTGTCAAAAGTCTTGTCAGAGCGAAGGGGTTTTCGACAAAGGCTGCTAAGGCTATCGCCTCAGCTAGAAGACCTTCGACCCTTAAAGTCTACCAGTCGAAGTGGGACGTTTTTCGCCGGTGGTGCAGAAACCAGAAATTTTCCTCTTCCAGTACCTCTGTGACTCAGATCGCAGACTTCCTCGTTTTCCTCAGAGAAAAATGCGGTTTCATACAATCAACTTACCTGTCAGATATATACATAGCTAAGACTCCGTCGTCCCCGACAGAAATTCAAATTTCGCGCCACTCGCTACAGGTAGGTCAGGTGATCTACCGGCCTGCCCTGGGCGGCAGGACTAGGAACCATTCCCGTTTTCTATCATATATTTTCTCTTCCCCCTGTCTCCTTGCGGGGAGGCTGGGTGGGCCCTAATCGTATATATCTGCCAGGTAAGTATGTATGAAACTTTATTGTATCATAACAATATCATTTTGGCAGTTTCTACCATCAAGGGCTATCGGAGCATGCTGGCTGCAGTGTTCAGACATAGGAACTTAGATCTTTCGGATAACAAAGATCTGCATGATCTATTAAGATCTTTTGAAACTTCCAAGAAAGCTTCAACCGAAGTTCCAAGTTGGAATCTAGATGTGGTTCTTCGTTTCCTAAGGTCCTCGAGGTTCGAGCCACCCCAGTTAGCCTCCTTCAAAGATCTTACGAGGAAGGCTCTGTTTCTCATGGCTTTGGCATCTGCTAAAAGGGTTAGTGAGCTTCATGCCCTAGAAGGAAGGGTAGGTTTCAAAGGAGATTCCGTGATTTGTTCCTTCCTTCCTTCGTTTTTAGCATAGAATGAGAACCCCTCAAATCCTTGGCCAAGGAGCTTTGAGGTTCGTGGATTATCTGCCCTGGTAGGGGAAGAACCTGAAAGGACTCTTTGCCCTGTTAGGAGTTTAAAATACTACCTTCAGAAGAAGACCCTTAAGGGCATTGAGGACAGACTATGGTGCTCTGTAAAGGACCCCAGTAGACCATTGTCTAAAAATGCGCTGTCTTTCTATATTAGAAGTCTAGTGAAAGAAGCACATAGATCTTGTAATGAAGAACATTTCAAGCTCCTAAAAGTCAAGGCTCACGAGTGAGAGCCATTGCACTTCCTTGGGCCTTTAATAAGAATATGTCTCTTCAGAATTTGATGAAAACTACATTCTGGAGATGCAATTCAGTATTCGCCAACCACTACCTTAAAGACGTCAGGATTACGTATGACGAGTGCTTCGCATTAGGCCCGTACGTATTGGCGGATTCAGTGCTGGGGCAGGGAGCTGGAACATATCCTTTGTAGTTTTTTCCCTTGTTTTTGGTATTGTGTTCATATGGTTGTATGAAAAATGATGCAGGTAGGCATCTTTTTTCTGTTCGTAGTGCTAATAACTTTAGTTTGGTTAGGTGATCGGATTTGGTTTGAAGCTCCCTGCAATGGTAGTGGACAGGTTCTATCATAGAAAAGGGCGAACCCCCGTTGACATGATCCGACTTGGATTCTACTAAGTAAGCGGATATCAAATCCCTTTAGTAGACCCAAAGAGTCTTTTCAGCTGTAGGTCACGCCCTCGCTGTAGCTCTTCTGGCTATGCAGACTAATAGACAGTACCTATGAAGTCTTCAGCCTAAACAGGTAAGAACCAAGGTTATTTATACCCTATAACAGGTGTTGTTTTACCTTTTCTTTGTTAATTTCTGTCTCTTACCCTCCACCAAGGGTGTCAATCAGCTAAGTATATATCTGACAGGAAAGTTCATGTACAAAAATGATATTGTTATTTTACAATAAAGTTTTGTACATACTTACCTGGCAGATATATATAATTGATGGCCCACCCAGCCTCCCCTCAGGAGACAGGTGTAAGAGAAAAATCTGACAAGAAAGGGGCATTGGTTCTTACCCCAACCCCCGCCACCCAAGCGGTCTGGGTAAAGGTGAATCACCTGACCTACCTGTCGCGTTTGCCGCGAGTTTTGAATGTCGTGACTTCAGAGACGTAAGCTAAGTATATATCTGCCAGGTAAGTATGTACAAAACTTTATTGTAAAATAACAATATCATTTTATTGACACAAGCGACTCCGTAAACATCGAGATGGCGTCAATCTTCTAAATACTTCGAGTTGTAAGTAAAAATGTTGAATGCGTTTTGGTGAGATTTGCACTACGTTTGACACCGTTTTCACTACCCTCTGTTTAAATCTTAAAATTTGGCCTTAATTTCTAACTTTGGAGAAAAATGATATTGTTATGATACAATAAAGTTTCATACATACTTACCTGCCAGATATATACTTAGCTAAAACTCCGTCGTCCCCGACAGAAATTCAAATTTCGCGCCACTCGCTACAGGTAGGTCAGGTGATCTACCGCCCTGCCCTGGGTGGCAAGACTAGGAACCATTCCCGTTTTCTATCATATTTTCTCTCTTCCACCTGTCTCCTGCGGGGAGGCTGGGTGGGCCATTAATTGTATATATCTGCCAGGTAAGTATGTATGAAACTTTATTGTATCATAACAATATCATTTGTTCATGCCACTTACCTGACAGATATATATATAGCTGTATTTTCTGAAGTCCGACAGAATTTCAAAAATCGCGGCACACGCAGTGGGCGGCCAGGTGGTAGTACCCATTCCCGCCGCGGGGAGGCGGATATCAGGAACCATTCCCATTTTCTATTCATATTTTTTTCTGTCGCCGTCGGTAAACTACTGTTTACAGACCTCCGCCCAGGATTTTTTGGATTTTATTTGACTTGCATTTAAGTATCTGATTTACTTTTGGTATTGATTTTGGATTGTTGGATTGGCATACGCGATAGTGGACCGTTTTTTTGACTTTGGATTGGCTTTTCTGTAAACGTGATGTCTGATCAGTGCAGTGAGTTTCAGAGTGTTGTGTGAGGAGTGATTGTAAGGTGAGGCTACCGTCGAAATCATCGGTAGACCCCCCACACAGTATGTATGAGTTGTAGGGGGCATATTTGTTTGATGGATGATCGGTGCAATGAATGTGATGGATTGGCCGATGATGATTGGAGGGTGTATGATTCCTATCGGCGTAAATTAGAACGCGATAGGATCAGGAGGTCTTCCTCCAGGAGTGGTTCTACCAAAGGTAAGGGTGATAATATTTCTCCTGTAATAACACCTGTAGATTTTGCATCTCCTAAACCTGTGTTGCCTTTGGGCCCTGAATCTGTGTCGGGAGAAGGTAATGCTCTCTCTCTTATTTTGGAGTCTCTACGTACTCTAGAGACCAAAGTGAAACTGGCTCAGTGCAAGTGCGTGATCATGCCCCTAGTGTTGTGGAGGGGGCGTCAGATCGGCCTCATAATGCCTCTAGGCCTAGACCGCTATCGGACTCCCAGGAATCAGGGAGGGGGTATGTCGAAGCCGCAAGAGGGTTACGGGGGCTCCCACCGATCTGGCGTCCCTTCGGCAGGCCTTGTTGCAAAGTCCCAGGCTGTCAAGGAGCGCGCACGGGCGGGCATCCTTAAGGACTGCTTTTCGTCCTCCGAAGCGTCCTCCCCGCGCAAGGGGTGGAGCGCTCGGAGAGACTCTCGTCCGCTGAAAAGGACGTTTCGTGTTGAGGACGCTTCACGTCCTTTATCGCCGCTTTCTTCAGAGGACGCTTATGACGCTTTTCCGCCTCAGAAGAGAGGTAAAATCTCACCCGACGAGGACGCTGGGTTGCGCGCACAGGCGCGTATCCCTGAGAAGCAGGTAGCTGTACCTGTGAGAGGAAGGAAGGAGGCGTCCCCTCGCTCCTCGTCTTTCTCGCAGGATCAGCCCTGCTCCCTCTGTTCGTTCCTCTCCAACGAAGAACATTCTTTTGTCCTTCAGGACCAGCTATCGACGCTTATGGCTCAGAGGACTCGCCCAGCAGCAGTCGAGCCTAAGCGGAGGAAGGACCTTAGACTGCCCGTTTAAGAGGACGAAGCAGTCCTCCCTCCTCCCTCTCCTCGCTCATCTCTTTCGCCGATTGCGTCTCCTTCGGCGATTCGCGATCTCGTTCGCGCACGCTAAGAAGACGGGTCCGTCAGGACGCCTTTCGTTACCTCTCAACGTCATGGGCAGGCTGCTTGCTGTGATTTTCGGGAGGACACTCAGGACGCTTTTGAGTGCGCTCAGGACGCTTGAGGACGCTCGGCAGGACGCTCGGCAGGACGCTTCGGGGGACTCCGGCCAAGAAGAAGACGTACACCAGGACGCTGGGTTGCTCACACAGGCGCGTATACCTGAGAAAATGTCTACCTTTTCGTTGAGGAAACGTAAGGACGCTTCTCTTGCAAGTGAGGCTGCCTCGGGCGTCGCTAAGGACGCTCATCGCCGTCAGGACGCTCTGCCTCCTTCGAGCGGTAAACGCCACAAAGAAGACAGCCTAGATAAGGCTTCTACCAGTAAACATCGGGGGTCTTTGATTAAGGCAAGACCCGATAAGACGTACGCCCTCTCCGGAGAGGCAGTCTCCTCTTCGATTGAGAGAAGAAGGAGAGTTGAGTAGTCCCTGCTGACTCTGTTGAAGAGGAACCTTCTGCTGCCTCTTCAATCTCGGACTATAAAGTTCTTGTGTGGCTGTTGCGTTCGTCCTTCGAGGACAAGTTCCAGCCTGCAGCTCCCAAGTCTCCTCCTTCGCAGTTTTCATCCTCTAAGACTTGTAAGACCCCGGAGTTTGTCGAGATGAAGACTTCGCTCTCTACTAAGCGGGCATTCAAGAAACTCCAAGACTGGATGGAACGAAGAAGGATCAAGGCAAGACAACTTTCGCCCTTCCTCCCGCTAAGACTCAGCGGTAAAGGAGGTATGTGGTATAAAACCAAAGAGACGTTGGTGTGAGAATCCCTTCTTCAGCACAAGGGGATTTCTCCAGCTTGGTGGATTCTCAGAGGAGGTCCCTTTTATCCACTGCTAAAGTGACTTGGACCCCTACGGAGACGGACCATCATTTGAAGGGGCTGCTCCGGACTCTTGAAGTATTCAACTTCCTAGACTGGTGCTTGGGAGTTCTGGATCTGCAATCAAGAAGCCCAGAGTCTCTCAGTTGGGGGAGCTGTCCAGCGTGTTATCATGCATGGACAAAGCCGTCAGGGATGGTTCAGAGGAGCTGGTCTCTCATTTTGGGACGGCCTTCTTAAGAAGAGAGCTTTGCTGTGTAATTTCACGGCTCGATCAGTTACTCCAGCTCAGAAAGCGGAGCTGCTCTTTTCTCCTATTACGAACCATCTCTTCCCCCAGACTTTGGTTAAGGACCTGGCAAGCAGTTTGCAAGAAAAGGCAACGTAGGACCTCTTAGCCCAGTCCTCGAGACGTCCAGCAGTTCCTTCCACTTCTTCGGCTTTTGTACGACCGCCGAAGAAGGTTAAGCCCTTTCGTGGGGCTCCTCCCTCGAGAGCAGCTCCTCGAGGGAGAGGGCTTTCAAGAGGAAGAGCTTCTTTCAAACCAAAGCCATCCAAGTGAGACGCATGTCCTTCAGACACCAGTCGGAGCCAGACTGAAGTTCTTTGCGGGAGCATGGATAGAGAGAGACACGGACCCTTGGTCCCGCAAGATCGGGGAGCAGGGGTACAAGATCCCCTTTTTAGATCTTCCTCCTCTTTCTACGACTCCCAGAGACCTTTCTCCATCCTATCAGGGAGAAAAGAAACAAGTTTTATTCGATCTTCTACAACAAATAATCGAAAAAAAGAGCGGTGGAACAAGTCGCGGACCTGGGGTCTCCAGCTTTACAACAGGATTTTCCTAGTACCAAAGCAGTCGTCAGGTTGGCGTCCAGTCCTAGATGTAAGCAGGCTCAATCTTTTCGTGGAAAAGGACCAAATTCACGATGGAGGGACGCCTCATTCTGTTCTGGGAGCCTTGAGACCAGGGCGGGCGGACTGGATGATGTCCTTAGACCTGCAGGACGTGTACTTTCACATCCCGATCCACCCTCTTTCAAGAAAGTACCTAAGAATTCGTCTTGGGCAAAAAAGTGTGGCAGTTCAGAGCTCTTTGTTTGCAGCCTGACCACGGCTCCAATGGTGTTCACCGTTGTCATGAAAAAATGTGGCGAGGTGGCTACACTCTTCAGGGATAAGAGTTTCCCTTTACCTTGACGACTGGCTTATCAGAGCTTCGTCGAGAGAGAAGTGTCTGAAGGACTTGCAGTTCATGTTAGCCCTAGCGAAGTCCCTGGGACTTCTTGTCAACCTCGAAAAGTCGCATCTGACCCCCGACACAGTCCATCTGGTATCTGGGGATTCAGATGGATTCAGTGGCTTTTCGAGCGTTTCCGTCCCAGGAACGTCAGCGGCTAGGATTAGAGAAGATCTCGGCCTTCTTGGGTTGGGAAACGAAAACTTGCTCGGCGACGAATGGCATGAGTCTGCTGGGCACCATGTTTCATCGCTAGAAAGGTTTGTTTCCTTGGGAAGACTGCACCTCAGACCTCTCCAGTTTTTTTTCCTTACGGACGAGTGGGGAAGGTCAAGGACGATCTCAATGCAATCTTGAGAATATCGCATCCAATAAAGAGCCATCTAAGATGGTGGTTCGACCCACAGAAACTACAGGAGGGCTTGTCCCTAAGTCTTCTGAGCCCCGACCTAGTGTTGTTCTCAGACGCTTCCATCGCGGGCTAGGGAGCAACACTAGGAGGGGAGGAAGTGTCAGGCTCCTGGAGGGAGGGGAACAGGTAGCCTGCACATAAATGTCAAAGAGCTAGCAGCAATCTTTCTGTCACTGCATTTCTTCGAAGGAGTTTGACGAACAAGATCGTTCAAGTAAACTCCGACAATACCACAGCACTCGCTTATTAGAAGAATCAGGGAGGAACACACTCCAGAACTTTGTTTCACCTGGCGAAGGAGATTCTGCTGTGGGCGAAAAGAAGAAAAGGTTACGATCCTGACGAGGTTCATTGCAGGAGTGCAAAACGTCAGGGCCGACCTTCTCAGTCGTCGGGAACAAATCCTACCGACGGCATGGACCTTAAACAAAGACGTGTGTCGAGACCTGTGGAGTTGTGGGACGTCCTCTGGTCGACTTATTGGCGACGTCGAGGACCAAGAGGCTTCCTCTGTATTGCTCCCCGGTCCTAGATCCAGAAGCAATCGCTGTGGACGCGTTGCTATGGAATTGGACGGGCCTAGATCTGTACGCCTTCTTCCCGCCATTCAAGATCATAGGGAAGTCATGAGGAAGTTTGCGGCTTCAGACTGGACGAGGTTGACCCTTATCGCCCCGATGTGGCCAGCGAGAGAATGGTTCACAGAGGTCATGTCTTTCTTGTAGACTTTCCAAGGACGTTGCCCTGGAGGAAAGAATCTACTCAAACAGCCTCACTTCGAAAGATATCACCAAAACCTCTCCGCTCTGGGTCTGACTGCGTTCAGACTATCGAAAAGTTGGCCAGAGCGAGAGGTTTTTCGAAAGCAGCTGCGAGAGCAATCGCAAATGCAAGACGTGCATCTACAAGAGCTGTATACCAATCGAAGTGTGCTTCCTTCAGGGCATGGTGTAAAAAGGAGGGAGTTTCCTCTTCCACGACCTCTGTGAACCAGATAGCCGATTTTCTGCTCTTTCTCAGGAATGTGCAGAAATTAGCAGTCCCCTACCATCAAGGGATATAAGAGCATGTTGTCAGCGGTTTTTTAGGCACAGAGGACTGGACTTTCTGACAACAAAGACATTCATGATCTCTTAAAATCTTTTGAGACTTCGAAGATTCCCCAAACGAGACCGCCTTCATGGAACCTTGACGTGGTTCTTAGGTTCTTAATGTCAAGTCCTTTTGAACCTCTTCAAGCAGCGTCTCTTCGAAACTTGACAAGGAAGGCTCTTTTCCTAACTTCTCTGGCGATGGCTAAGATAGTTAGTGAAATACAAGCTTTTAGTAATCTAGTGGGATTCAAAGGAGACAACGCTGTCTGCTCTTTGAGCCCAACTCTCTTTGGCAAAGAATGAAAATCCTTCTAAACCCTTGGCCGAAAAGCTTCGAGATCAAGGGTATGTCAAGTCTGGTGGGCCAAGAACCAGAGAGAGCCCTGTGCCCTGTCAGGGCTCTCAAGTTCTATGTGCATAGAACAAAAGAGGTAAGAGGTCCTTCAGGTAATCTCTGGTGTTCTGTGAAGAGACCAGAGTTACCTTTATCTAAGAATGCTGTTGCTTTCTTTCTGAGGGATGTCATTAAAGAGGCTCATTCATCTTGCCAGAAGACTGATTTGAGCCTCTTACGAGTGAAAGCTCACGAAGTTAGAGCTGTCGCTACCTCTCTTGCCTTCCAAAAGAATATGTCAATCAAGGACATTCTTGATGGCACCTTTTGGAGGAGCAACTCTGTCTTCGCACCTCACTTACCTAAGGGATGTGAGAACGATTTATGACAACCTTTTGGAGGAGCAACTCTGTCTTCGCCTCACATTACCTAAGGGATGTGAGGAACGATTTATGACACTGTAATTCTCTTGGGGCCATACTTTCTGCAGACACAGTCTTGGGGACTGGAGGTAGCTCTTTCCCTATCCCTTAGTTAGGTTTAGGTTAGTTTTTATTGTTGTGTTTTTAGGTTGTGGTGAGTCTTGTGTGAAGATCTCCCATCCCTTAGTTTAGTATTCAAGGGGTCTTTGGATAGTTGGTCAGGTGGTGGTCAGTTGCTTCGTTGCCCTCATATGTATGGCTCGATGGTCTTGTCACGTTGAGGTCACGTCCCCGTTGACAGATCATCCAGAGAGCACTAGCACTACAGGTCTTCACCTGGCTGACAACTCTGATTAAGCAAAAGCAGGCTTAAGTGACAGTAATCACAGAGTCTACTTTGCTAACAGGTGAGGAACCAAGATATACATCATCTACTTAATTTAAGTTTCCTATAAATCCTATTCTGTCTCTTCCCACCATCCGAAGGTGGGATTCAGCTATATATATATCTGTCAGGTAAGTGGCATGAACAAAATGTTATTGTTATAATACAATTAAGTTTGTTCATACTTACCTGGCAGATATATATAATTAAAAGTGCCCACTCTCCTCCCCTCAGGAGACAGGGGCATTAATAAAATATGAATAGAAAATGGGAATGGTTCCTGATATCCGCCTCCCAGCGGCGGGAATGGGTACTACCACCTGGCAGCCCACTGCGTGTGCCGCGAGTTTTGAAATTCTGTCGGACTTCAGAAAATACAGCTATATATATATCTGCCAGGTAAGTATGAACAAACTTAATTGTATTATAACAATAACATTTTTCATACAATCAACTTACCTGTCAGATATATACTTAGCTGATTGGGACCCTTTGGTGGAGGGTAAGAGACAACTAATTACTGGAATAGACAGGTAAACAACATATGTTGTAGGTATTTATAGACCTTGGTTCCTACCTGATAGGTGGTAGACTTCATGGCTGCTGCCCAGTAGTCTGCATCACCTCAAGAGCCTTTAGCGAGATATTTGATCTATGGCCAAGAGTTCTTGTGGGTCTGCCGATGGGGTCTTATCCGCTTACTCGGCAAAGCCTAAATGGCATTTGTCAATGGGTGCTAATCCACTTATATGACAACACACCTTATGAAGGAGCACACAACCGATCCCGATCACCTGATCCTAACCACCATGTTAGTACTAAAGATTGTTAAGAGTTATCCCCCAACTCTTCACAACAACCAGAACTCGAATAACACAGTACACACGCATACATAAATTTTCAAAATAAAATTTCAAAATAAAATACTCTTCTAAGAAGATATCACAAGAGTTCCTTACTGAACAATAGTGAACGGCCACCTGTGCGACGTCTTAACACTTTTGCCAGCAGAAAGTCTAGAACATATCTAATAGAAGGTGCGCACAAAAATTAAGGATCGTTGCTAGCTCCCATATCCAGGATCGTATCCGCAGACATGAAAGGACCCAGAGAAAAACATTTCTCGTAGGTCACACGAACGTCTTTCAAGTAGTGAGATGCAAACAGCACCTCCAGTATGTTGCTTCCAAGATATTCTTTAACGACATATTTTTATGAAAAGAGAGAGACGTCGCTACTGCTCTAACCTCATGAGCTCTCACTCTCAAGAGTCTAAACGAGTCATCAGTACAGGTCTTGTGCGCATCTGTAATGAAGTTCCTTACAAAGAAGGCTAAAGCATTCTTGGACATAGGTCTTGCAGGATCTTTAACCGAGCACCAAAGACCCTGTCTAGAACCTCCCATCTGTTTCTTCCTCTGTAGGTAGAATTTAAGCGCTCTTACAGGGCAAAGAGACCTTTCAGCTTCTCTACCGATGAGACTCGATAAGCCTTTAACTTCGAAGTTCTTGGGCCAGGGATTCGAAGGATTTTCGTTCTTTGCCAGAAACAGTGCTTTGAACGAACAGATGGCTGAGTCTCTTTTGAACCCCACTTTATCCTCTAGGGCGTGTAGCTCACTAACTCTTTTGGCTGTCGCTAGTGACAAAAGAAACAAACACTTTCTTGTTAAATCTCGAAACGAGGCCAGATGAGGAGGTTCGAACCTTTCAGAGGACAGG
This sequence comes from Macrobrachium nipponense, assembly GCF_015104395.2. Taxonomy (NCBI): domain Eukaryota; kingdom Metazoa; phylum Arthropoda; class Malacostraca; order Decapoda; family Palaemonidae; genus Macrobrachium; species Macrobrachium nipponense. The sequence continues at coordinate 32,794,751 of NC_087222.1, forward strand.
AACTTCAAGACTACTTCGAGGTTCCAGCTAGGAGGAGCTGGATCCTTAGACTTCGAAGTCTCAAAGGATCTTATAAGATCGTGTAGATCCTTATTATCTGCAAGCTCTAGGCCTCTATTTCTGAAGACGGCCGAAAGCATACTCCTGTATCCCTTTATGGTAGATACAGAAAGATGTGAGTCCTCTCTAAGGAACAACAAGAAATCTGCGATTTCGGTCACAGAGGTACTGGAGGAGGACAACTTCTTCGACTTACACAATTCCCATCTCTAAAAACCTCCCACTTAGATTGGTAGACTCGCATAGTGGAAGATATACGGGCTTCTAGCGATCGCGCTTGCAGCCTTGCGAGAAAAAACCTCTCACTCTGACAAGTCTTTCGATAGTCGAAAGGCAGTCAGAGCGAGAGCGGGGAGGTTTTGATGATACCTCTTGAAGTATGGTTGTCTGAGAAGATCCATCCTTCTTGGCAGGGATCTGGGGAAGTCTACTGTCCACTCCACTACCTTTGTGAGCCTATCTTGTGCCGGCCAAAAGGAGGCTATCAGGGTCATTTTCGTCCCCTTTGAAGCCACAAACTTCTTCAACACTTGCCCCAGAATCTTGAATGGGGGAAATGCGTAGACGTCTACATGGGACCAGTCTAGAAGGAAGGCATCGACTGCTAGAGCTCTGGGGTCTTCTACCACTGAGCAAAAGACTTCCAGTCTTCTGGAGAGGAATGTGGCGAACAGGTCCACATGAGGAGTCCCCCATAGAGACCAGAGACTCTGACAAACTTCTGAGTGGAGGGTCCATTCTGTGTGAAGGACCTGGCTCCTCCTACTCAGCCTGTCTGCCCTCACGTTCCTTACTCCCTGAACAAACCTCATCAGGAGGGAGATGTTCCTTTGGGAGGCCCAAAGTAGTAGGTCTCTTGCGAGTTCGTACAGGAAAAACGAGTGTGTCCCTCCTTGCTTCCGAATGTAGGCAAGGGCGGTGGTGTTGTCTGCATTTACTTGGACTACACTGTTTGTCACTAAAGGTTCGAAGTTCTTTAGAGCCAGGTGTACGGCTAAAAGTTCTTTGCAATTTATGTGCCAGGACACCTGAACTGCACTCCAGGTGCCTGACACTTCTCTCATTCCTAAGGTTGCTCCCCAACCTTTTTCCAACGCGTCGGAAAACAATACAAGGCTTGGGTTCCGAATCTCCATGGAAATTCCCTTGTTCTCCTTTAATGGGGGCAACCACCATTCCAAGTGTTGTCTCATCTCCACTGGAATGGGAAAACTGTCCAAGAGAAGTCCTGTCTTCCAGTTCCACTATCTCTTGAGGAAGAACTGAAGAGGACGAAGATGAAGTCTTCCTAGAGGAAAGAACTGTTCGAGTGAGGAAAGGGTCCCTAGAAGGCTCAACCATTCCCTCGCCGAAGTACGTTTTTTCCCTAAGAAGAGAGAGACTTTCTCTAAGCCTCTCGTTAGTCTCTCTTGAGAAGGAAATACTCTAAAACCCCGAGAATCCATCTGAATCCTCAGATAGACCAAGTTCTGGCTGGGGATCAGCTGCGACTTCTCGAGGTTTACGAGGAATCCCAACGATTTGATCAGGTTTAGGGTCAAAGCAAGGTCCTCCAAACACTGTCTCTCTGATCTGGCTCTGATGAGCCAGTCATCTAGATACAGAGAGATATTGACACCCTTCAGGAAGCCATCTCGCCACATTTTTCATCAGGCTTGTGAAGACCTGAGGAGCAGTGGACAGGCCGAAACACAAGGCCCTGAACTGGTAGATCCTTCCCCCCGTCATGAAACGGAGGTACTTCTTCGACGAAGGATGAATCGGGACGTGAAAATAGGCATCTTGAAGATCCAGGGACACCATCCAATGCCCTTGGTGAAGAGCCGCAAGGACTGACGCAGAAGTTTCCATGGCGAACTTCTCTTTCTGAACAAATTTGTTCAGAGCGCTGATGTCTAGAACTGGTCTCCAGCCCCCCCGAGGCCTTTGCAACCAGGAAAAGGCGATTGTAAAACCCGGGGAGTTTTGATCCAGCACTAGTTCTATCCTCTCTTGTCCCACATCTGATCCACCATTAGCCGAAGAGTATCTCTCAGAACAGGGTCCTTGTATTTGGCAGACAGTTCCCGCGGAGTTGAAGTCAGGGGAGGACTGTCCTGGAAGGGGATGCAATGTCCCTTCTTTATCACAGACATCGACCAAGCATCTGCATCGATGAGTGCCCAGGCATCCGCAAATCCGAAGAGCCTGGCACCTACTGGTGTTTGGAGGTTCCTTACATCACTTTCCCCTTTTAAAGGGACGGAAGGAAGATCTACCTCTCCTCTCAGGCGCTTTCCTTTTTGAGGGAGCTCTGGAGGGAGGGCCTCCTCGAAAGGGCTGAAGAGACGTACTCGCCCCTTTCTTCTCGCCCACTACCACAGGTCTCTTCTTTCTGGAAGACTGAAGGAGAAGGTCCTGGGTGGCCTTCTCAGTTAGTGAACGGGAAATGTCCTTCACCAACTGAGAAGGAAACAAGAAGTCAGACATGGGTGCAAACAGACTTGGTAAGAAAGGCACTGAAAACAGCCCTCTTTTTCAAGAGTCCCATTCCAAAGAGAGAGGAGACTTCCCCTGAGCCATCTTGTACCGCCTTGTCTATGCACGACAAGATACAGAGGAGAACTTCAGGATCGAGGCCCTCCGAGTCATGGGCCTTCTTGGCCATTACCCCAAGGGACCAATCCAGGAAATTGAATACTTCCAATACATGGAAGAGTCCCTTGAGGAGATGATCAAGCTCAGAAAGACCCCAAGTCACACGAGCCGAGTTCAGGCCATGCCTTCTTGAAGCGTCTACCAGACTAGAAAAGTCAGCTTCCTTAGAAGCCGGGAGAGAAAGTCCCCTGTCTGGTACCAAATACCCCTCTTGCCTGTAAGTCTAGCAGCGGGCATACAGAAGACAGTTCTGCCCAGATCCTTCTTCGTCTTCATCCAGTTATCCAGAGACTGAAGAGCTCTCTTCATAGAGATAGTCGGTCTCATTTTCAGAAAAGATGAAGACTTTGGCAAAACCTTGTAGTTTGAAAGACCTTCTCTACCACGAGCCTCGTCTTCTGAATCCTCGTCAACAAAAGGATCAGAAGGAGAATCCGCCTTAAAGTCTGGGGGGTCTTTCCAAACATCTCTCTCTGCGGGAGACAAACTCCTAACCGGAGAGGGACTAAGTGTATGTACAGAGCCCCTCTGTAACAATGCTGGCGTCTCGCGCCTGGCTGGCTCCTCGCGCCTGGCTGGCGGCGCCCCAGCGCCTGGCTGGCGCCCCGCGCCTGGCTGGCGCCCCGCGCCTGGCTGGCGCCTCGCGCCTGGCTGGCTCCTCGCACCTGGCTGGCGCCTCGCGCCTGGTAGGAATCTCGCGCATGGCTGGCGCCTCGTGCCTGGCAGACGCTTCGCTGAAATACTGATCCTCGCACTTGGCTGGCGCTTCACGCCCTGGCTGACGTCT
>NC_087222.1:32798734-32904923 GCF_015104395.2 Macrobrachium nipponense
GGCTGACGTCTCGTGCCAGAAAGAAGTCTCACTTTCGGAAGGCAACTCACACCTGGTTGACGCCTCACATCTGGCTGGCGCCTCGCGCCTGGCAGGAGAAAGAGGACGAGACTTTTTGACAGGAAGTCTAACGTCCTCCTTACGAGGAGGATCTTTCGAAAGGACTCCGACCAACGAGGCTAACTGCTCTTGAACAGCTAAAAGGATCCTCTTGGAAGCCTCTCCAGCGTCCTCTTCAACAGGAGGAGAGGGAGACCTTGAAGGAGTTTGACCCGCTCTGTCAGAACAGGGAGACGTCAAAACCACCTTCGCCTTCTTGATCGAGGAGGGAGCTTCATCTGAGAAGCGCTCGGGGCTCGAGTCAAATAAAGGCTCTTTCCAGTGCCTTTTCAGGGGCCTGGAAAGGTCCGAATCCTTCCACCCTCGTTTAGGTGAAGGAGAACCGGACGACGAGAAACACTCTCGGAGGACGCTTTTTTTAAAGCGGTCCTGAGCAGTCTGTTGCGCTACAGAGCCTGCTGAAGGGACGCCTGACCGGTGGGGATTCTCCACAACCTCCGTAAGGCTTTCGACTTTCCTTCTCCTCTTGGCTTGGGAGCTTGGAAGAGGTCTAGGCCTGGGAGCGTCGCAGAGACGGTCAGACGCCCCCTCCACAACACTGGGGCACTCACTTCACTTAACAGGTCACTTTCACTATCCTCACCTTTCAGGGCAGCCATTTTGGATTTCATCCTTTGAAGTGTAGCCTTCAGATCCACGATCTCAGAAGCCGAATCTGAATGCAAAGCCTGTGAGGGCCCTGATAAAGAGGGAGAATCAAATGCATGATTTACAGAGGAGTTAGAATCAGGAAAAGGCTCAATAGGCCTTGTACTACCCACACCCTTAGATGCAGCCCTTCTAATTCTATCCCTCTCTAACTTCTTCAAGTAAGAAGTTAGAGTCTTCCATTCCTCCGCACTCAACCTTTCACACTCATGACAGGTGTTAATCAAAGAACATTCAAACCCTCTACATTTACGGCATACAGTGTGAGGATCAACCAAAGCCTTCGGTATCCTCACCTTGTAGCCTACATTCACACAAACTCTCACACTAACACTTGAATCAGACATTCTGTAGAAAAATCAAAAGCAAGTCCAAATCCAGTCCACAGTAGCGAATGCCAAAACAATGATCCAGATACGTCACCAAAAAGTCAGATGAAAGAAGATCAATTGCCTTGAAAAACGAATTCTAGTCAGGAGGTAGTAACAACAATGTTGATACCACCGGCGACAGAGAAAATATGATAGAAAACGGGAATGGTTCCTAGTCCTGCCACCCAGGGCAGGGCGGTAGGTCACCTGACCTACCTGTAGTGAGCGGCGCGAAATCTGAATTTCTGTCGGGGACGACGGAGTCTTAGCTAAGTATATATCTGACAGGCAAGTTGATTGTATGAAATAGTTACTTCGAAAGGAGAGTAGAGGTCTTTAGCTCCGTTTCTCACCAACAACAAGTCGCGACTGATGCCCATCTCCGATGTCAGGACGCGTTATAATGTACAATGTACTTTTTTTGGGATTGTCCAAGCTGATCGTACATGGTCCACTCTGGACACTACGGTTTTTTACCCTAGGTCGTAAGCTTTCAAACAAGGGGTTCGGTAGTTAACTGCTTGTCCGACAGTGCGTGCGCCGCGCGACTGGGAGGCGAAGAATCACTTTTGCTTTCCGCCTGCTGGCGTGTGGACGTGTGTATCATCGCTCTCTGCCCGCTTTATCGTCGTTTGTGCTTTCGCATGGTTGTGTTTTCTCTTTCTGTTTGTCTAGTGAAACTGAATTGTAAGTACAATCTTTTTCTAATTTTTTTCATATTATTTAATTGTGAAGTGAAGGATCACGGATTCACCACGCCCTCCAATTATCCGGCGACTGTGCCCCGGGACTGAAGGGCGTAAGTGCGGGAAATTCCGCAGTTTCCCGGAAATAGATCCTCATGTGTTGTGTGCTCGGTGTCGGGGGCGCGAATGCTCTCGCACTGAGCCTTGTAAAGTTTGTGAGAATTGGTCGGAGGTGCAGTGGGGCTTGTATGAGGGCAGGAAGAAGCGAAGACCTGCAAAGGAGCCGTCGGAAAGCTCTCCCGCGACTCCTTTGGTGACGGATACTTCGTCGTCTTTCCTGCCCCCTGCTCAGCTCCCATGTATGGCACCTTCGCCTTTGGGGGGGGTATCCAGGTCCTTCTCCTCACCCGATTTGTCGAGTGTGGAGGAGGGCGCTCGGTACCCCGACGTTCAACTGTACTCGGGGTGTTGTGTCCGTTCGGGGTGGGCCTCATCCCCCCTTGCGCGGGGAGAAACCCCCCCTAATCACCCGACTGTTGCTTCCACAGGTGCTTCTGCTGCGAGGGATGACCTTGGTCAGGTGTGGGCTTCTTTGGGCTTGCAGGGCTTACCTAGTGTCCAGGGGCTGCTGTACCATTTGGCTGGGTCTGCTGCGGTCACGCATGCAACGGTGACCACTACGACTACCACCCTGTCAATTCCAGGGTACGCCGCTCCCCCTCACCTGGTGTACTCCCCACATGCAGTGTCAGTGTCTCCTACAACCTCAGTGCAGGGTCCGATCACCGTACCGAGGGGGGGCGTGCCGCCGCCGCCCGGGTTTGCCGTGCTGCCTCGGCCAGACTTCCGCTGCCCCAAGAGCTCGCCCCTGGACTTGCCGCCAATACCTAGGATGTCGCTGGCGCTGGCTCAACCTCCTGTGATGCCTGTACCGACTGCCGTACCTGCCCAGATTATGCCGACCATTCCTGCCTTTCCCGATGTTCCTGCCGTTCCTGAGATGTCCGCACCTGCCGATGTCGTTCCTGCTCGTGGCGTTGTTGTTCCAGACATTGGTCTATCCGGACAGGTTCGTCTGGGCCCTGTTGCTTCGGCAACAGCAGCCCCGGCTCCGCCTTGGATGGTAGACTTAACGTCTGTCCTGAGGAAGCTGAAGAGGAAGGTGTCGTCGTCTAGTTTTTAGAATCATCAACAAACTTGTAACTAATTATTTTCATTCTGCCACTTGCTTATAAGAATTTGGTATTTCTAAGTATCTAGGTCACAGCTGCTTTTACATTGGAAATTGATTTGTTCTGACACATAATACAAACCCTCAGTCCTTTACATAAGGAATTACTTACGGCATAGCTGGAATTACGACTGTTGAATCTTCAACAAGGTGGTTAGGCAGTAACTATCGTGGGGCAGGCTGTGTATATAAGGTGTTTGATATTAATACTAAACAAAGGTTTGTCCTTGTTTTTCAATTAATATGCAAACCCACTCTTTGTGATAACCTTTATAACCGCCCCTCTACTTGTGTTAAGAGTCGGCGGCAAAGGTATACCAACATATTATTTACATTCTTTCGCCCTTTAACACTGGTTCAGACCGGCATGAGGACGAGAGATGTATTAAACGAGATGATGAAACATGTATTTAATGTGGTGATATTGATCCTGTAACGAGACATGTATTCATCCGGAAATTACGCTTACGCTTGGGAATTACTGAGGGAACTTCAAGGTTTGTCCTTGTTTTGTTTTTATGGTAATTTCTCTTCTCTTTTGTCCTTTCACTTATTATCGGAAGAGGGTAGAAGAATGGGTGTATGGTGTTGATGTTGGGGGATCTCCTCTTACTTCAGAGGGCGGTGCCCTTGGATGCGTGAGGAGTATTCTCATTACTTTAATCATTTTTTCCTTATTTTGCAGACTGACAGTGGTGATTGTGTTTACAGCAGTATTGGTTGGATACTTCTTATTGGTTATCCTAACCTTGGATTTGTACCTGTGACTTGTAGCATGTTGTGATACCGATCCTCAAGTGTGTGTACTGATCCCCTGCTGTTAGTCATATTCTTTTACCACTACTACCCCGGAGTTATGTCACTGGACGAAGCTGTCGCGGCCCCGTGACCTTAGAAGTCTGGCAGAATTGGAGGAACCGAAGAGGAAGAGAGCTCGTCAAGTGTCGTCATTCTCCTCTTCGAGATCATCATATTTTCATGCCTCCACCCCTTCGACTTTTAAGGCTTTGCCGTAGAAGAGAAGGTGGTCTCCCCCCCCAAAGAAGTCTCGTCACAGGACTTCTAAGGGTCTGTCTCGCTCCGGTGAGACAGGTGGGTCTTCCGCTGGTCCTCCCGTTCCTCCGGGAATGGGGCCTGTCTCTCCTTCCTCAGGGAGGAAGCAGACGGGGACCATGGAGGTACTGGCCACCGCTGGTACCTCCTCTACTGGTTCCAGAGGTTCCACCTCTGGACTGGGAACCGTCTTGGCCGCTGGCTCTTGAGCATCACCGAGTGTATGGTCACCTACGGGTGATCGTGCAGCCAAGGTCCAGACTGCTGAGTACGCTCACCATGTCAGGACCCGGGCACAGAGCGGAAGGATGGTAAGAGTCGCTCAGGTGACTCTTGCCAGACTGGTGATCGCTCTTCCCCCCTGGCCACCGAGTCCAGCCTCGCCTGGACCAGATCCAACCTGGTCCAGCCTCGCCTGAATTTGGTCCAGCCTCACCTGGACCTGGTTCAACCTCGCCTGGGCCAGCCTTGCCTGGACCTGGTCCAACCTCACCTGGACCTGGTCCAGCCTCACCTGGACTTGGTGCAGCCTCGCCTGGGCGCATCAAGAGGACGGTGCTCGCTCTCACCGCGTTAGTGGACACCACAAGTCACCCGACCGTTGCTCCCACCGGGACTGGACGGCTCGCACGACTGGTAGCAGCTCCCCTGATGCACAAGACCGACGCTACCGTCCTCGGTCCATCGCTTCTTCGGAAGGAGACCGCTGGTCCAGACCTGCAGCTCGACCGCCACCGTGGTTGGTGATCGCCTACAGTCCTCCCAGCCTACCGGTTCTGCTGGTAGGCAGGGGGAGAGCGCTCGTAGCAGCTCCCCTGACGCAAGAGTGGGCGAGACGAGAATCCCAGATAATTGTTACTACGATAATCGGGAATCTTGCCGAATGCTCGAATTCCTGGAATTTCTAGCGTTCGAGGGAAGTACTGCAGCTGAAGGAAGAATATCTTGGGAGGGGCTCAGCCTGGATGAACCTGACGGTCCGTCGCCTCAGTAGGCGGCCAACCCCGCGATAGAGAAGAACGAGTGGGGACATCCAGTTCCACTTGAACTATCATCGGTATCCTGTTATCACCATAGAAGTCTTCCTTCAGGAAAACTTCACCTTCACTCTCTTAATTAGAGAATGAAGGGTGTTGGCTTCCAGTCCTTATTCTTGTTCCTCGAATGGATGAGAATTTAGGATGGAGGTCTGTGTACAGGTACCTACAAATATACCACGTACAGTGTTCCCCCCGTATTCGCGGGGGATGCGTACCAGACCCCCCCGTGAATAGTTAAAATCCGCGAATGTTTGGAACCCTTATAAAAGCGCTAAAAACACCCTATTTTGTTAGTTAAAACTTAAGAAAAACCACTAAAAATTTTCATACTTGGTTTTTTTAATAGTTTTATCACAAAAAGTGCATTTTATGATGAAATTGATCACAAAAACCAGGAATTTGTGGATATTTCTCATTGAAAAATACCGCGAATGCGCGAATTTTCCGCGAATAATGCAGGGAAACGTTCCCGAGAGAAATCCGCGAATGTGTGAGTCCGCGAATCCGGAGAACGCGAATATGGGGGGTCCACTGTATATTGTCCTTGCGACATGCTTCTGTTATCAGTTGAATTGTCCATGGTGTAGGCACATACCGTAGTTAACTCTATGGGTTGTGACTGAGACGAATAGTATCTTCTTAATTGAACTGCAACTCGGGACTGCCTTGCAAACCTCCCAGGAGTTACCAGTTTTGGTTTTGAGATACTTGTGGTATTGTTACAACAACAACACCACAGCGTTTGCATTCACTGATATCCATTTCAATTAAATGCAAATGCTCGAGCGTATTTTTTTGCGCTCGATGGTTCTAGCCGAACGCATTCCTTCTTGGAATTGATTACCTGGCAACTCAGGATGATGAGTAAGCAAGAGCTAGCGGTGTAGGGGCTGCCTGCCAACCCTGCCTGCCGCAACCCAGTACCAGCTGGCTCTCCGAGATAGTACGGTCGGATATTGTCTCTCGTCCTCTGCGATGATTGACTACCGAACCGGATCTCTGCCTGGCAGTCACAGACTTAGGTCTCTGGTTGGCTGGAATTCTCGCATACGTATATGACCATCTCTACTGCATCGCCTTTGCCATTGCAAGAATTTTCAGACAGATATCTCACTAGACTCATTGTCATCTTTATGTTTACTGCACGGTAACTGAAGTCTGAAGCCTAGTCTCTTGCTGCATCGCACTGGCCACTGCGATGACGCGGAATGATTTCTTTCAGACATCTTAGTTTGTCTTCTAAATACATCTCATATTCATAGGTGTGCAATTGTTCTTTGTCCACGCCAAATTGTAGATGAATAACGGTGGACATTGCCTGTTCCCCGCCTTGCCAGCTCTACTTCCAAGTATATAAATGTCCTCCCTGATTCAGCCCATGAGAAGCGGTTCTTCAGGCAGTACAATCCCTGTGTTTTCATTACTGAAAAGTGCTCCGTTTTCATTGCAACTCCGACTTCTCACCGAACAGCAATGAAGTAGCGGTTTAGCGTTTTCAGTCCTCTGTAAAACAACAGGGATTAAGCCGTCTTCACGGGTTGGTGTCATCAGCGGGACTTATCTTCGTTCAGAATCTTGAGAATTAACTTCTCTCGATTCGTGAAGACGTAGGTCTGCATTCACCTATCACCTTCATCTTCAACGGCACATAGTATTGTTTCTCCTTAGTTGAGATTCAACTACTATGAGAACTTCTGTCTTGCCATCAGGGACCTCGGCCTGTAGAAGGCAATTGACTTTCGTCTGTTGGGCACACGCCTTGAGAGAATCATCATCTCGCCTTCCAGCATCGGTGGCAACAAGATAGACGATTTTCATACAATCAACTTACCTGTCAGATATATACATAGCTAAGACTCCGTCGTCCCCGACAGAAATTCAAATTTCGCGGCACAAGCTGCAGGTAGGTCAGGTGATCTACCGTCCTGCCCTGGGTGGCAGGATTAGGAACCATTCCCGTTTTCTATTCATATTTTCTCTGTCGCTTGGAATGTAAACAACGTTTGCAGTTCCTCCTGACTTGATTTTTGGATTTCATCGCCATCGATCTTCTGGGCTATCTTTTGCAGGGAAGTAATGGATCTTTGGTTCGGCATACGCATATTAATTTGTTTTAATAACTTTGGCTTCGAAAATTTCGAAGAATTGTTTACGTGTAACTACCGAACTTTTCGGTAGACACTCACATAGTTTGCAAGAAGGAAAATTTTAATATTTATTCATAATAACGTGTAGTAAATGTTAGAATTGATTGAGCTAACTTCCTTCTTGAGGAAGTCAGGAATAGAATTAGTTACGTTTCCTTTAGAAGTTTTTATAGCTCTCGTACTAACGAGCAGTTAGAGTATTAACAATAGTGTTGTATCCTCATCTCCTTCTTACTTCACAGAATCTTCAAATTCATATTGCAATTTGAAGACAAAGGAATGTAGCTCAAAATACGAGCTATTGAAAGGTAAGAAGTGATTTTAGTGTTCACAGTGCAGTGGAGGGTGCGTTCTGATCGGCTCTGTTTCGCTCCCAGACCTAGACCTCTTCCAAGCTCACATACCCAGAGGAGAAGGAAAGTCGAAAGCCTTACGGAGGTTATGGAGAATCCCCACCGATCAGCGGTCCCCTCGGCAGGGGATCTGTAGAACGTCCCAGACTGCCACGTTCGCCATTGGAAAGGCGTCCTTAAATAGTAGAGGGTGCGTCCGAATCGGCTCTGTCTCGCTCTCAGGCCTAGACCTCTTCCAAGCTCACAAGCCCAGAGGAGAAGGAAATATGTCGAAAGCCTTACGGAGGTTTTGGAGAATCCCACCGATCGGGCGTTCCCTTGGCAGGATCTGTAGAACGTCCCAGACTGCCAGGGATAGCCATTGGAAAGGCATCCTTTAAAAAGTGTGGTCTCTTTTTCCGTTTTCTTCATCTTACATCCGAAAAGACGAAGAACTGTACATGTTTGGAGTTCGGACGATCGGCGCGTTCTCTGAAAACTAAGAGAACACTGAGCAAGAGGCTGAGAGCCAGCCAGCAAGCTAGCGCAAGCCACGTTCCAACAGCCAGCAGCGAGCCGCGTTCCAACAGACTAGCGCGACGCCGGTTCCAACCCCGACTAGCCGCAGCCTCGTTCATACAGATAAACGCGAGCCGCGTTCCAGCAGAGCGCGAGCCGCGTTCCAGAACTTTTTTCTTGGCGCAAGGCCGCCTTCAAAGATGAAAACAGGGACGGCTAGACTGAGGAGCCTTATAGTAGAGTGGCAATCAGAAGGATGCTTCCATTGAACGTTTACTGGCAAGAGGCTCATAAAAAGACTAGAGGCGCTCGGAACTATCAGGGCGCACGGGACCTTCCACGCAAGCGGAACGTCAGGAGCGAGTCTCCTTTCTAGCGTGCGGAACATTCCAGGCGCCCGGAACTTTCCAGACGCTAGGCGCAAGGATCCAGGCGCCAGGCGTCAGAATATTCCAAAATCTTCATTTGAGAGAGAGGTCAGTCGCGAGACTCCTCTTTGAGTTTTTTGACTTGAGACTTTCCCCTGGCAAATGTGCAAGATGTCGCACAGGCGGCCGTTGCTTTGTCAGAAGATTCTGATACTAAGAGAAGCCCCTTTTCATTATTCAGAAGACTCCTGTGTTAAGCAGTTCCTCTTCAATGCGGAACTCTCTCCTTCATCCATGCTTCTTCCCATCGTTTTGAGGAGGCAAGAGCTTTGGGAGTTTTTCTTAATAAGAATCTCATCGACGTTTGGGTATGATGGCGGATAGGAAATATCTACTTCCTTCCGTAAACCCTAGAGATGAACAGGAATTCTGTCTCTTCCGCGATTATGAGGAAATCACGAAGATTTAAAGAGTTCCTGGATTAACTTCCTTCCTTAAGGATATATATACTACTCTTTCTATCGTTCTATTAACGAAAAGAACGAAGATAGTACAGGTAGTAGAGTATCTGCTGTATGAGAATACAATACGGTCAAATCATAAACACATATCATAGTTACTTCTTTGCTGTGCAACTCAATTACCAGTATCCTTCTATGACTTTCCTAGGAAGGACTACGCTTAAAGAGATTGTTAAGACAACACCTACTTAGCTTCTAGATGTATCGAAGTCTTGTTTCGCTTAAATATGCTTTAATAAGAACTTCCTGAAGTTCGATAATAATTTTATAAAATTCCTTTATTAATTGGAGTAGCTGGCAACTCTGGAAGAGTAAGGAACCAGACGGCTAACGGAGACTGCTTTCGCTGAGAGCCTGAGACCAACGCAGTACCATGTAGGTGTCAGTCATGCGGTCGGGTGTCGGGTCTCTCTCTCCTGCGGGATGGAATAACTATCCGTATCTCTCCCTACAATCGCGGTCTTAACTCGGATTGAGGGGATAGTTAAGCTAACATAAATGAAATATTGTATGCCTTTTGCTAAGAAGCTTTCAATAAGAGAGATAGTACAACCTTTCAATGCTGTTTACCGTAGGTAACATTATTAAAGGATTCTATCGCAGCAGAACATTATATTATATAATGCTCTCAGGCTTACGAAAGCATAGCTTATTAGAGTACCTGCTCAGAAGAAGATGGATGAGTCGGATGGGAAACATTCTCTTTGTGGCAGAACTTGTTTCCCTGAATGGACTATACTACGTATATAAAGTTTTTTCCTACTAAGAACGGAATTAACGTGAAAGGATGTCGGGTACCATAAAGGCACAGGTGTTCTGGCACATAACCTAAAAAGAGTTAGAAGGAAGCGCCAGCCTGGCGCAGAAGCGCCAGCCTGGCGCAATGCGCCAGAAGCGCCAGCCTGGCACATAGCGCTAGAAGCGCCAACCTGGCGCAAGGCGCCAGAAGCGCCAGCCTGGCGCAGTGAGCCAAGAGCACCATCCAAGATTTTCCTCTCGTTTTAGCGAGGTTAGTTAACCTAAGAGTCCAGTAGCCTCTTGGACACCAGGCTCGGTAACGGCAAGATTCTTTCCTGATTTCGTTACCCATTTAATCACTTAGGCCAATTCCACGACTCTCTCATATCGCAAAGAGCATCGAGAATCTCTTTTTTCGCTCCTTTTCGCGTTAACAAAGAGAACCTTCTCGATCGACGATAATAACTGTTAACATGTTTAACATTTATTGGAAAGAGTTGTGAGAACCTGCGGTAAGTCTTCTTCATAGATCTCTTAGTAAGGTAGAAGACGAACAGGCTTCCTATAGACTGCTTCCTTTTCCTCGAACCAAGAGAGGTAGCAATATACGCCATCTTTATTTTTTTTAGAAAGGGGAATAAACTTTAGTTTTTTTTTCCCCTAAATATAAATTATTTGCAGAATTTAAGATAAAGGGCGTCAAAGAACAAGAAGATAATTCTTTATGCCTCATTTTGGCCTTAGAGAGATTGGATTCACAGAGATCACGTTCTTCTCACAGCATGTTTTGGAAGTCTTTTCCAAGACAGTCTGAATATTCTATCAGCATCTATTATAAATGGACCTTAACAACCTCTCCACTCTGAGTCTGTCTACGTGCAGACTGACCAGAAGTGGACATGAATGAGAGGATTTTTCAAGGTAAATGACAATAGTCATGGACTAGATATAGAATTGCTGCAGATCGTGCTAGAGGGAATGAGGAAACTGTCCTCTTCCGATACCTCTGTGAACCACATAGCGGTTTTTTCTTCCCTTTCAGAGGGAAGAATCACCTTTGTATATATCTGCTATCAAAGAACGCAGTAAAAGGCTATACTCTGTCTCTATAAAGGGATTGGAGATAGCAGAGGATTAAGATCTTCGGGATCTTATACGATACCTCAATATGACAAGAGTAGGATATCATGTACTTCTAATGGGATCTTTTTGTGGCCACAGATTCTATGTTCCGACAAGATGGAACTGCTCTCATCAAACTTCTTTGAGAAATTATTATGAGGGAATTCTTTGTTTCTCTTGGTCCCAAACGATCAAGAAGACAAGTGAATTTTTTTTGAGCATTGGAATCTCGCATCAGATTCTATGGAGATTAGGCAATGGGTTCTTGCCAGCATAGTATGTCTGGTACAAAAGAACTAAAACCCCCAACCCCTATTCCTGATTCAATGTTTTCAGATAGAGGTTTCGTTGTCCAGGCAGGGTACTTACATTTTCATCTACAGTAGAATGGTTAAAAAGTGCCTACAGAGTCTTTGGAATGCGATGACGGCTCGAAATGCTTCCCAGAAGGTGTTTAGAGGGATACAATAAAGAGCTAGAAATCAGGAGTACTCCCAATTTCAGCTCGGAGTCTCCTTCGACTTCCAAGCTTCTTCCCTTCCTTCGGACAAGGATAGGGAAGATTCTGCAACGAGAAGCCCCTTCAACAGGTAAGAAGAGATCTCGGTGAGCAAGGGAAGTACTCAAGAAGGATCCTCCTCGGAGGAAGACTCTTATCTCTCATACTGTTAGATATCCTATCGTATACTGGATGTAGCTGACTACAATCACCTCCCCTTGCTAGAGTGGCCTAAGCTCAAAGTGGAAGAATTTCTTCCACCCTTCTCCAGTCTTGTGATTTACTATTGTGGATGTTCAGGACTTTCGGACAATGTAGCGCCAACCAGGAGCCTTATGCTAAAACAGGCATAAAAAACGCCAGAGGCAGACAGCCCCAAGAACACTGTCATTGTCTGATGAGGAGAAGACGGGTAGCCTACAACCTGACACATGATGCGCTAGATGCGAACATATAGGACAGATAAGAGTGTCTGATGTGGACATTGCCAGACAATCCTCAAGACTCTACCAAGCTCGAAGCTCTGGCAAGTGGGGAGGAGCAAACCAGGCGCGAGGCGCCAGGCAGGAGCGAGGTACCAGCCAGCCGCGAAGCTCCAGGCAGGCGCAAGGCGCCAGCCAGGCGCGAGGCGCCAGCCAGGCGCGAGGCACCAGTCAGGCAAACCAAAGCGCCAGCCAGGCGCGAGGGCGCCAGCCCAGGCGCAAGCCCAGGCTCTAGGCGCGAATCTCCAGCTAAGGTGCGAGGTGTCAACCAGATGCGAGGCACCAGTCAAGCGAAAGGTACCAGACAAGCGCTAGGCTCCAACCAAGAGCGAAGCACCAGCCAGGCGCGAGGTTCCTGCCAGGCTTCAGGCTTCAGATGGGAGAGATCCATTTCAAGAAAGCCCTGGTCTTCTTTGAAACATGGAGATCTCCTAAGCACTTCATAAGTGACTTGATTCCTTCAAACAGCTGAGAATTAAAAGCGCAGGAAGTGCGCGCTTTTGCAAATTCTTGTTCTTTACATAACAATAATGTCATATAAGGACATATTAGGTGTGTTGTACGGTCAGAGGCAACTCTGTGTTGACTTCTCATTACACAAAGGATATCAAGTTAACCTACGAGAGATCCTTCTCTTTTGGTTTATACGTTTCTGCGGATACGTTTACTGGGATAAGGAGCCGATACTGATCCTTAACATTGAGTTAAAGTTATTTAACTTAGTGAAATTATTGGGGTTTTTGAAAGGAGTGTGGGGATAACTCTTTCAATTTGAGCTCGAACCCTCGTGTTAGGGATCAGGTGATCGGGATCGGTGTTGCGCTCCTTCATAAGGTGTATTGTCATAGAAGTGGTCCAGTACCCATTGACAAAGTCCTTACAGGCTCTGCCGAGTAAGCGCTTCATACCCCATCGGCAGACCCACAAGAACTTTTAGCCATAGATCACATATCTCGCTAAAGTCTGTAGGTGATGCAGACTACCAGGCAACAGACACAAAGTCTACCACCTATCAGATAGGAACCAAGGTTATTTATACCTACAACATATGTTGTTTACCTGTCCTATTCCATGTTAGCTGTCTCTTACCCTCCACCAAAGGGTGTCAATCAGCTATGTATATATCTGACAGGTAAGTTGATTGTATGAAAATGATATTGTTATAATACAATAAAGTTTCATACATACTTACCTGGCAGATATATACGATTAATGACCCACCCAGCCTCCCCGCAGGAGACAGGTGGAAGAGAGAAAATATGAATAGAAAACGGGAATGGTTCCTAATCCTGCCACCCAGGGCAGGACGGTAGATCACCTGACCTACCTGCAGCGTGTGCAGCGAAATTTGAATTTCTGTCGGGGACGACGGAGTCTTAGCTATGTATATATCTGCCAGGTAAGTATGTATGAAACTTTATTGTATTATAACAATATCATTTTTATGGTCTCTCGGCATAACCCTTCAAAAGGCGAGGGTCATGTGACTACGCCTCAGATGCATGACGGCTCGCCTCACACAACCGAACGCAGTCAGTCAGCAGCTGTCGAAGCGTCCGAGACCGTCTGAGCTACGCTGTGGACTTTTTATCGGTTGATCCAGATCAGTCATTACTTTGTCCTACTGGCGTGCTCCGGTACCCATAAGTATCGACACCCACCATGGAGTGTCGGTGTCTTTATCCACTGCGGAGACGACGAGACCGTGAGAGACTTCGCTGCAGTGGGATATGAGACCGTGAGAGACTTCGCTGCAGTGGGATACGAGACCGCGAGAGACTTAGCTGCAGATGGATAGACCAGTAGATGGATACTGGTCATCACTCCGAAGAATATGTTGGACAGGAAGATGGATAGGTCATTGCGACCATATCTTTCTTTCCCTTCGGGACTGCCCACAGGTCCTTGGAACCTGATTTCCCTGGACCAGTGGTGGATGCTTGTAAGATGTGTTTGCTTACCTAGCTCCTTCAAGAGGACAAGTTGTATTTCGTCCATGGTATGCAGTTGTAGAGGTAAGAAGGATGCGAGAGTGACTGGCTCTCCCCCTTCCACGCCTCGTCCTTCAGGTTGAGGATAGGACTCGAACTCACACTGGCTGGTCAGACGATTGATAGGATAAGCTTACACATAGAGCATCCTTTTTATGTTTCTTATCAGAATCATAGAAGCAATCCTGCTCCTTCCTCTAGCAAGGGGAGGAAGGAGACTGACAATAATGCAAACCCTTCCCAGAACTTTGCATTAATGTCTACGACACCAAATATTCTTCACAGCCCTTTTTCGGATGAGTCACGATCCCTCACTCATTTCGAAAAGGCCCAGAAGTCTGACTCTTGATCATGCCGCTCCTATACTCCGATCAAGTTGTCAGAGGCAGCAGGGCACTCCACCTCGCTCTTACGACCAGGAGGAGTATCCTAGGTGCGCAGAACTCCAGTCAGTTCTAGAGGCTCACTCAGATTCCTCCCACCAATCAGTGAGTCTTCCTTATGTAAAGGACTGAGGGTTTGTATTACGTGTCAGAACAAATCACAATTTTTGAAAGTAAATTGTATTTTTCCTAACTATACAAACCTGAGGTCCTTTACTATATGCCCACATCATGCCACCCCACAATCTGAACCTGGGCCGAAAGGCAAAGTGGAGGGTTTACATCCGGGCAGGCTAGCCTGCCCCACGGTAGTTACTGCCTAACCACCTTGTTCAAGATTCAACGGCCGTAATTCCAGCTACGCTGTAAGTACAGTGGTACCTCGAGATACGAAATGCTCAACTTACAAAAAACTCGAGATACGAAAGCATATACGAAGATTTTTGCGGCTCTACATACAAAAATTGTTCAAGATATGAAAGGTTGTTGCTGTAAAGTCCGAGATTCGCCTGGACCACCGATAACAATTTTAAAACAAGCATGCTGCCAACTGAGTAGACTCGCCACCATTCTCCCGCTCTCCCATTGGTTCCTGATGCTATTCACCACCATAAGACCCTTCTCTCCTATTGGTCAGCATCTCTCCCATTGTGCTTCTACGTAGCGGCATGCTTCTTCGGCCACTTCGTGGCATCATAGGTATCGTAAGCATGCGGAATTCGTTCATTCTATACGATTTCGTTTATTAACGTACATTCGTTAGTGATTTCGTTGTATGTAGTATACTTTATCGTGTTGTGTGAGAACTTTACTACATACGTATACTACATAACATAATTACGTACCGTATATACATAGTCATGGGTCCCAAGAAAGTTGAAGTTCACGGAAAGAAGAGGATGCTTTCTTTGGAGACGAAGATGGAGATAATTAAAAAGTATGAAGCTGGTATGCGATTGAGTGTGATCGCCAAGGAATACGGCCGAAATCCGTCGACAATAGGCACCATCCTTAAGCAGAAGGATGTCATCAAAGCAGCTACACCTTCCAAGGGGATGACTATTTTGTCTAGCAAGAGAAGCCACGTGCACGATGAGATGGAAAGGCTGCTTCTTGTCTGGATAAAAGACAAAGAAATCGCTGGCGATACGATGACGGAGACGGCAATCTGCCACAATGCCAGCGCTATTTCGTCGGAGAAGGGACATCGATGCCAACCCCAGAGTTCAAGGCTTCTCATGGGTGGTTCGAAAAATTCTGTAAACGGACTGGCATCCATTCGGTGGTGTGGCATGGGGAGGCGGCCAGCTCGGACACAAAAGCGGCCAAAGCCTTTATTAAGACGTTCGACGAGATGACTCAATGAAGGCTACAGTTCTCAGCAAGTCTTCAACTGTGATGAGACTGGCCTTTTTTGGAAAAAAATGCCTCGTCGGACGTACATTATGCAGGAAGAGAAGAAGCTACCCGGGCATAAGCCTATGAAAGACAGGCTTATGCTCGCACTTTGTTCGAACACCAGTGGGGATTGCAAGGTGAAGCCCCTACTTGTGTATCATTCAGAGACTCCTTGAGCCTTCAAGGCCCACAAAGTGCTTAAGGAGAAGCTTCTAGTGATATGGAGGGCTAATGCGAAAGCCTGGGTAACGAGACTTTTGTTCACCGAGTGGGTAAATCTGTTTCGGCCCGACAGTGAAGAAATTCTTGGAAGAGAAGCGCCTCCCTCTGAAATGTCTGCTGTTGTTGGACAATGCCCCTGCTCACCCTCCTGGCCTCGAGGAAGATATCCTAGCGGAGTATTCGTTTATCAAGGTTCTTTATCTTCCGCCTAACACCACCCCTCTCCTCCAGCCCATGGACCAGCAAGTGATATCGAACTTCAAGAAGCTGTATACGAAACATCTTTTCAAAAGATGTTTCGACATCACCAATACTACAAGCCTCACCTTGTGTGAATTTTGGAAGGAGCATTTCGATGTTGTGAGCATCCGACTCATCGACCAAGCTTGGCAGGAGGTTTCGAAGCGAACCTTGAATTCCTCATGGAGGAAGCTCTGGCCTGATGCTGTATCCGCCCAAGACTTCGAGGGATTCGACGTTGGCGAAGCTGGTGCTGCAGATTCAGGAACAGTTGACAATCCTGAAACTGTTTCGCAACCAGATCTTGACGAGATCGTTGCACTTGGCAAGTCCATGGGGCTGGTCGTCGACGAGGAAGACATCAATGACCTTCTCGAGGAGCACCAAGAGGAGCTTATGACGGATGATCTGAAGGAGTTTGAGGCCATGCTACATAACGTCGTTCAAGAAGAGTTCTCTAGCAGTGGCGAGGAGGAGGACGACGACTCTATGACAACGGCAGAAATTAAGGATGCTCTAGCTTCTTTTCATAAGGTGCAATCATTTGTAGAAAAGAGACACCCCAAAAAGGCTTACACAGGTCGTATGCTTGCACAGTTCGATGACGTTTGCCTGAGTCGTTTCAGGAATATTGTCAAAAGCAGGCAGAAGCAATCTTCCTTGGATGGTTATTTTTTAAAGAGGCCTTTAGTAGGAGTAAGCAAAAAGGAAGAACCAAGTGACACTACGAAAAAACAGAAAGTTGAAAGTGGTGAAGAAGTTAAAATTAAAAAAAAAAAATAAAAAAAAAAAAAAAGTATAAAAAAGTAAAAAAAAAATGTAAAAATCAAAAAAAGACAAAAAAAAAATTTAATTTTAAGTTTTTTGTAAAGTATTACAGTTTTGTTAATGTGTTTCATAAAGTTTAGTTTATGTTTTCCTGACATTTTTTGTGTTTCGTAAAGTTAAGTGTACGTACTATAAAAAGTTTTCTACCGATTGTCCTCCTCCTCTGTCGCCACTTTCGGAGATAGCCTCACTCGAAAGGTAAGGTTCCACATTTTACTACTTACGTACGTATGTACGTACAGTATTTCTTGTATACCGGGTACACTAATTCACTTTATTTACAGGTACAGTCGGCCACACATATAAGTAAACACATTTCAGCCACAAGGGCTGGATGTGATCTGGTAACACTGGAACTGAGTCTCCAGACGCACGATGAAACCCGCCCCTCCACCGTGGCCACCGCCCTCCACACGTCTTCCCCAAACATTTTTCCCTCCAACCTTCACTCCCACCCTTTCAAGCACACGTTTGTTTTATAACTTCTGCTCCCTCTCTCTAATTTCTCCTTTAAGGAAAATAATATAACTGAAAAAATCTATTCTGTAGGTCATTTTCTCATCATGTGGAGGCGAGAAAACCCGTCTGTTCAACTTTTGTCGTAATAATATTATTACTTGCTGTTACCGACAGAAAAATTAACTCGGTTTTCGTGGCGCTTTCTTGTAATAATGGGATTTAGCTATCTACTAATAAAAGCCTTGTCTATCAAATAACAGCATACCTACTACTCTTTAATTATAATTATAATATCAACAGCCGCATTCCAAATTCTTATTATTACAAAGACAACTAGCATCAGATACGGTGAGGACCTTACGTAACTCAAATTAAGCATGAAGAAATAAAGAAGGCATAAGTTGAGGAGAGAAAGACCTCCATAGGCCTAGAAGACACTGTAATAGAGCTGAGAGTGTGTGCTGGTGTCACAAGGGGCACCATTACCCTCTTAAGTATAATGAGGGCATAGGTCTTGACTTGTCATAGGGGTTATTAATGGGAGTCGATTCTTCCTTATGGTTGGACGTTTGTTTGGTCACAACCGACTATCATTGGATTACATCCGACATTGGGTCAAATTCTCGTATTTTTTGTGCATGATTTTAACTGCTCGGCATACGTCTGCATTTATCGATGGCAAGCATGTGCGTTTTTGTTTGTTTGTGTTCATCCTGCAGGTGTGAATTCCCACGTTAAGAATGTATCAAGTAATAATGAGATCCGATATAATCCTTATATCTATATATATATTATAGATATATCTATATGTATATATGTATATATATATATATCATTTGACGTCCAAACCTGATATTGGTAACATTTTAACGTATACGTAATTAAAGGACAAATATTACAGCACCCTATAATTAAGGATACACAATATTGATGAATATATTTATAAAATATGTATCAGTATTTAGTCCATCCACCATCGTTGGCGATGACATCTTGTAGTCTACTGGGGACGGAGGCTACATGATTGTAGACGATGTGTTGATTTTTTCTGAATATCACACCCCTTACTTGGCCAGTCCAGCAGGTCAATGTCTTGTTGTTCCTCAAACCATCGCTTAACTATCCTGGCTGTGTGAATTGGACAGTTGTCCTGCAAAACAAACGTCACACATATAGTATATATTAATTATTTTTTACAAGAGGTGTCAAATTGTGAAGGGTGAGCTGGACATAATCTTTAATTTAAGGTTCTGCCTGTTTCTCCCTGTTTTAGATCTCTCCTTTCTCCTGGTTTGAAAAGCTGAGAGATATTCCACCTTCGACTCCTCCCAAAGAGCTCTCTCCGGAGTAGCCATCTTGCTTGGTGAGACGTACCCGCGTGAAGTCACAATAATCAACAGATATCACAAGTTTAACATACGACTAGAATTAAATATCTAGAAGTGTTCGTGAACTATCGGTGATAAGATTAGTGTGAAAATAGTAGGATAAAGCGTCTTCTAAGTTAGTTTATCAAGTGTAATACTATAAATCAGAACAAGATGGCAGTAAGTTCCAACTGCGGGAAAAGGTGGCGTAATTTGGCGTGCTTAGCAGATTCACAATTACGATGAGGTAGCAGGGAAGGGAACTGGCATTTCTCATCTATGAAATCAGCAACAGTCCTAACCAAAAAGATACAAAAGCATTCATAGATATATTAGAAGGATATAATCCTTCAAACTGGAACAAATCTAA
This sequence comes from Macrobrachium nipponense, assembly GCF_015104395.2. Lineage (NCBI taxonomy): Eukaryota > Metazoa > Arthropoda > Malacostraca > Decapoda > Palaemonidae > Macrobrachium > Macrobrachium nipponense. The sequence goes on from NC_087222.1 coordinate 32,817,870, forward strand.
TGAAAACATCTTGAAAATAATTGAAGAAGTTCCAAATAAAATCCAAGTGGTCAAGAGACTCATAAAGAAAATATACATAAACCAACATATTCCGACAAAGAAATGAATAAGGTAAATCTTGTGAATATACTAATTGATGCATTAGGAAAAAGAATGCCAAAAGCATGCAAACTGTGTAAGGTTTGGTATAGCATAGTCAATCCACAAAACCTAATCAGAAAATGTGCTGCATGCAACATTCCGACCCATCCACAGTGTGCTGAGGTAATACAAGATTTGAGAAAAGATACAAGAATTTTTTGTTCAACATGTCTATCATGGATAGACAATGTTATTAAATCAAGATTGAATGTACAAATAGTTGAGGATGAAGAAGAAGAGGAAGAGGAAGAAGAAGAAGAAAAAGAAGAAGAGGAAAACGGAAGAGAAGTAAACAAAATGAAATGACAGAAAAAAAAATAAGGAAAACAAAGAACAAGATAAAAGTATGGATGCAGAGATACTCATTGATACTACATATGAGGCAATAAAGCAGCATACCTACGAAGAATAAATTACGATATGACAACAGAAAAGCAAATCCCGAAGAGGCTCTACCCAGATCTATACAATGACGGGAAAGAGGAAAAAATAGACAAGAAAGACAAAATCTGCAACCTTTTGAAAAGAGGGAATTGCAGATTTGGAGAAAGATGTTACTACAAACATCCTAAGATATGTCAAAACTATGAAATATATGGTAAATGTTCATACTTAGATGGATATGGGGATGATTGCAGAGATCTGCATCCAAAAATATGTAAAAACCTAAAAGAAGGAAAAGGATGTAAGTTCGACAAAAAATGCAAATATAATGCCCGCCTGTAGCCATGAATCATAATCAAATAAATAACCAACCAAGTATAAAAATCCAAAATAAGAAAGAAACAAATAAGAGAGAAATCAAGAATATCAGGTAAAAGAGAAAAGCAAACCACCAATGAGATATGCAGAGGTGTCAGCAAAAAATTTCAAGCATCAGCTCCGAAATTCTACTCAAGAGATAATAACTGTATTTATTATGCAAGAGGATATTGCAGAAAGGAACGGAGAAAATTGCAGATTCAGACACAAAATGAATTTATAATGAGGAAGAAGATCAATTTTATGGAAAAGTTGGATTTTTTAATGTCAGAATTTCTGGAAATGAAAAAAAGAACAACATACCAGAACAGGAAAGAGACATGGGAAAATCCTCAGTATTAAATGAAGGAGAAAACACGCAAACCATCATAGTGATGAATGCGCAGGGTTTAGTTACGAGTAACTCAAAAAGAAAAATAGAGTACTTAGAAGAACTAACCCAAAATGAAAAGAAAATAGATATAATGAATATAAGTGAAACCTGGTATTCCCAAGAGACTGGGAATGATGATCAAATAAAAGGGTTCCAAACTTATAGCCATACAGATAGAAAAAATAGGAATCAAGGGGGAACCGCAATATATGGGAAAGACAAAAAACAAGGAAAAATATATGAGAAATATAGTAACTCAGAATGTGAACTAATAGCGGTAGAATTTGAATCTGAAAAATTGATGACATAGTAATATATAGACCTCCTAATACTAAAGAGTTTGACATAATAATTGAAAAATTGGATGATGATATATGTAGAAATCACAAGGACTGGACTATTCTCCTATCTGGTGACTTCAACTTTCCTTTCGTAGAATGGAAAGAACGAATAGGAGATTGTGGTTGTACTTATACATATAAAAAAGAGAGTAATAGTAGTGCAGAAGATAAGAGGCAATTTGAAAAGCTATTAGATATGCTACTAGAATACAACATTCAACAAATAAATCACCTGCCAACAAGAAAGGAAAATACTTTAGACCTAGTATTTGTGAACGAGATGAATTATGTTAAAGAAATAATAGTTTATAATGCGAGTATTTCAGACCATAATGTCATAGAATTAACAGTTCATTCCAAAGCAAGTGAAAATAGAGATAAGCAAGAAATGAAAAAGTGGGAAGGATATGGAAAATACAACTTCTACAGTAAAAAATATAAAATGGTCAGAATTAATGAAGAATTAAACAAAGATTGGGATAACATTTTCGTAAGTGATGACATAGGGTAAATACGGAGATATTATATAAAATATTGGAGATAATAGTGGAAAAATATATACCGAAGAAGAAAAGTAAACATCATTCATGCATACCAAGAGACAGAAGGATCTTGTTCCAGAAAATCAGAAAGTGGAAAAAAGGTCTTGCAAAAGAAAAAATGCATGGAAAGTTATAGAACTAAAAAGTAAGATAGAAAAAGCAGAACAAAAGATTATACAATCAAAAGAAAATGAAAAACGGGACTTGGAAGAAAAAACCCTATTAAATATCAAGCAAAACCCCAAACTATTATACTCATATGCGAAGAAGATGAATAAAAGAAGAATAGAAATAGGCCCTCTGAGAATTGAAGGGAGATTAACGAATGAAAAAAAGGAAATTTGCAACATACTGGCAGAACGATATAAGAGAGAATTCACCCCTAGAATAGATGAATAAGATAATGATATAGAAGTAAGGGATGAAAAATAGTGAATATTTAGCTGACATAGATATTAATGAAGCATGATATTGTGCAGGCTATTAATGAAATTAAAATGGAGCTGCTGCAGGCCTGATGGAATTCCTGCTATTTTGTTAAAGAAAGTAGTTCATTCTATCGCAAAGCCACTTGCAATATTATTAAGACAAAGTGTAGATACAGGCAAGATATATGATGAGCACAAATTAGCATATATTACCCCTACTTTCAAAAGTGGATCAAGACTAGAGGCAAGTAATTATAGGCCTGTGAGTCTAACATCACATATTCTTATGAAAGTGTATGAAAGGGTAATGGAAAGAAAAATATATGAAACATTTAATAAAAAATAATTTGTTTAATAAAGGGACAACATGGGTTTCGTACCCGGAAAAAGTACACAAACCCAACTGTTAGTCCACGTGAAAACATATTCAAAAATATGAAAAGCGAAATGAAACAGATGTGGTTTATTTAGACTTTGCAAAAAGCTTTTGATAAAGTAGACCATAATATATTAGCGAAGAAAATTAGAAAACACAATATCGTGGATAAAGTAGGAAGATGGTTAAAAGAATTTTTACACAATAGAAAACAGATAGTTATTGCAAACGACGAGAAATCGGATGAAGCCAAGGTAATATCCGGTGTGCCGCAAGGTACGGTGTTAGCTGCAATACTGTTTGTTATTATGATTGAAGACATAGACAATAATGTTAAAGATTCGGTAGTGAGTAGTTTCGCAGATGACACAAGAATAAGTAGAGAAATTACTTGTGATGAAGATAGGAACGCTCTACAAAGAGACCTTAACAAAGTATATGATTGGGCAGAGGTAAATAGGATGGTATTTAACTCTGATAAATTTGAATCAATAAATTATGGAGACAGAGAAAGAAAGCTATATGCATATAAGGGACCTAATAATGAGACCATCACAAATAAGGAAGCAGTTAAAGACCTTGGTGTGATGATGAATAGGAACATGTTATGCAATGATCAAATAGCAACTCTGTTGGCAAAATGTAAAGCAAAAATGGGAATGTTGTTACGGCACTTCAAAACAAGAAAAGCTGGAACACATGATTATGCCTGTATAAAACATATGTTCGTAGTCCACTTGAATATTGCAATATGATATGGTACCCACACTATCAAAAGGATATTGCACAAATAGAGAGTGTACAAAGGTCATTTACAGCTAGAATAGAAGAAGTTAAGGACCTAGACTACTGGGAAAGACTACAATTCTTAAAATTATATAGTCTAGAAAGGAGAAGAGAACGCTACATGATAATTCAGGCATGGAAACAGATAGAAGAAATAGCAGAAAATATCATGGATACTAAAAATATCAGAAAGAGCAAGCAGAGGTAGATTAATAGTGCCCAAAACTATACCAGGAAAAATAAGGAAAGCACACAGGACATTAATCCACTACGCACCAGCATCGATAATGCAGCGTCTATTCAATGCGTTGCCAGCTCATCTGAGGAATATATCAGGAGTGAGCGTAGATGTGTTTAAGAATAAGCTCGACAAATATCTAAACTGCATCCCAGACCATCCAAGATTGGAAGATGCAAAATATACCGGAAGATGTAACTAGCAACTCTCTGGTAGACACTAGAGGTGCCTCACACTGAGGGACCTGGGGCAACCCGAACAAGATGTAAGGTCTGTAAGGTCTAAGGTAAGGCCATAAGCCACGTTAAGTTGAAGTCTGTCGTGGAGAGGAAGAAGGTGGAATTTTTTTCGCTTAGCTTTTCAAACCAGGGGGAAGGAGAGATTTGAACTGGGAGACAGAACCTTACGTTAAAGATTATGCCCAGCTCATCCTTCGACAAATGACACCTCATATGATACTTGCATATCACACACACGAACACACACACACACACACACACACACACACATATATATATATTATAAATATATATATATATATATATATATATATTAAATATCTATATATATATATATATCATATATATATATATATATAATCTATATCTAAAAAATACCACCATGACATGACTGGAATATCTTGAAGTAATAAAAGTCCACACTTATGAGAAATGTATATTAAAAACTACATAAAAGACTGGAGCTTTCGTCTACTTGATTAGTAGACCTCATCAGCCGTACTGATATTTCCTTTTCAATAAATAAACAAAAGATTTACGAAGTACAGGCAGGACTCTGGAACCGTCTCCAGAAGAGGGTAGTTCAACCACGACGATCGGCTCGTCTTTTGGCCAGACATTTGAACGAGGGAATAACATGATTGAGATAGTTTGTTTTGGTTGTTATCTCCCTTGGAGACGGATCCAGAGTCCTGCCCCCTGTCCTTCGTAACTTTTTTTGTGTGTTTTTTGAAAAGGAAAAATCAGTTCGGCTGATGAGGTCTACTGATCAAGTTGACGAAAGCTCCGGTCTTTTATGTATTTTTTAATACACATTTTATATGGTGCGGACTTTTATTACTTCATATAATAATAATAATAATAATAATAATAATAATAATAATAATAATAATAAAAATAATAATAATAATCAGCATTACCATTGCCTACTAAATAATACCAAATGAATGGCAGATATTCTGTAGTTACAACACTCAGTGCTGAGTCGTTGCAAGTCAAAAAGGAAACAAAAGCCGTGAGTAGTTTCTTAAAACAAGGAAAAATCACCCTTGAACTTTGATGCCAGAAGATGGCGAATACCTCAAGAACCAACAACCATACAACTGATTCGTTCTCACGGAGCTCAAATGTTCTCTTCTGACTCGCAACAACTCATATATTTTTACATTTTATAACAAGTTCTGTATAAATAGAAGAAGTTAATAATACAAGTTAATGAAACCAGCACTACAACAGAGTTTTCCCTATTACTGCAATTTGCGAGATGAAACTCTACATACTTGCATGAACAGAATGCGCTCTGGGTAGGGAAATGCCATGGCTTGAACAGTTGGACCATCACGTCATCCAGTATTTCAAGGTATTGGTCGGCGTTGAATCTTCCTTGTATTTCTGCCAGCTCACCCAGGGGTGGTGTATAAGTTAACCCATCCCCACACGTTACATGTGCTCACAGGGGTATCTTGTATTATTGCGTCTCCAACAGTGCAACTGTTCGAGCGAGGTCGACGCAAATGTTTTCTCATCAGAAAAAAACAACTCTTGCCAGAAACCCAAGTCTTTCGTTGACATACTGCCGGGCAAATTGAAGGCGCCAGCGATGGTGGATGGACTAAATACTAGATACTGTAACAGAAGGGAGGAAACATTTTGTAACGAGATGAATTTGTTCAGAAAGTCTTAATAAAGCTAACATATTGTTGTTGTTTGAAGTGCAATGTGCTTTCATTGAGACTAAGCAATAGTTTGTTTTTGGTCGCATCTTATTATATATCATATTTCATATTAAATGGTTATTTTTCAATCTATTGTGTATCCTTAATTGTAGGGTGCTGTAATATTTGTCCCTTAATTACGTATGCGTTAAAATGTTACTAATATCAGGTTTTTTGGACATCAAATAATATATAGATATATATATACTATATATATTATATATCTATATATATATATATATATATATATATGTGTGTGTGTGTGTGTGTGTGTGTGTGTGTGTATATATATTATATATGTATGTATGTATGCATATATATATATATATATATATATATATATATATATATATATATATATATATATATATAAGGATATAATCTCATTATTACTTGATACATTCTTAACGTGGGAATTCTCACCTGCAGGAGGAACACAAACAAAAACGCACATGCTTGCCATCGATAAATGTAGACCTATGCCGAGCCGTTAAAATCATGCACAAAAATACGAGAATTTGACCCAATGTCGGATGTGATCCAATGATAGTCTGTTGTGACCAAACAAACGTCCAACCATAAGGAAGAATCGACTCCCAAAATAACCCCTATGACAAGTCAAGACCTATGCCCTCATTATACTTAAGAGGGTAATGGTGCCCCTTGTGACACCAGCCACACTCTCAGCTCTATTACACTGTGTCTCCTTTCCGTCTGCCTCCTTCTTGCTGTTGTCCTCTCTCTTATAACTGTCTCTTTGTTTCTCCTCCTTCAGTGTCTTCTAGGCCTATGGAGGTCTTTCTCTCCTCAACTTATGCCTTCTTTATTTCTTCATGCTTAATTTGAGTTACGTAAGGTCCTACACGATCTTATGCTAGTTGTCTTTGTAATAATAAGAATTTGGAATGCGGCTGTTAATATTATAATTATAATTAAAGAGTAGTAGGTATGCTGTTATTTGATAGACAAGGCTTTTATTGGTAGATAGCTAAATCCCACGAAAACCGAGTTAATTCTTCTGTCGGTAACAGCAAGTAATAATATTATTACGACAAAAGTTGAACAGACGGGTTTTCTCGCCTCCACATGATGAGAAAATGAACCTACAGAATAGATTCAGTTATATTATTTTCCTTAAAGGAGAAATTAGAGAGAGGGAGCAGAAGTTATAAACGTGTGCTTGAAAGGGTGGGAGTGAAGGTTGGAGGGAAAAATGTTTGGGGAAGACGTGTGGAGGGCGGTGGCCACGGTGGAGGGGCGGGTTTCATCGTGCGTCTGGAGACTCAGTTCCAGTGTTACCAGATCACATCCAGCCCTTGTGGCTGAAATGTGTTTACTTATATATGTGGCCGACTGTACATACATATTAGTACTATTAGTACGTATTAAGTTAGGTATTGAATGGTCCAAATTGTTGTAGTATTTCATTGTTTATAGGTCAATTTAGCTTTATTATGAAATTTACTGGGGTGTTTTTGGAGGGCTTGGAACGGATTAGCCATTTTACATGTAAAATGCGGTTCAAGGTACGAAAAACTCATGATAAACTCATGATACGAAGGCCACCTCGGAACGGATTAATTTCGTATCCCGAGGTACCACTGTAATTCCTTATGTAAAGAATCTCAGGTTTGTATAGTTATGAAAAATACAATTTACGACAAATTGTGATTTTTCCTACAGTTTTAGTGCTTTTGATTACACAGTAGCAGGTATCTTGTGGGGGGCAACTGTTATAAACATTGTATCTCTACCCAACAATGAAGGGGGACTTTGGGAATTCCGGGTTTTGGGTGGGTGACAACACTTGTAAACAAAGCGGCCATGTTCCCGTTCTGGTAGAGGCCGAGTGATACACGCCTTCAGGGAGCCATATGTTCCACTCGGGGTGGTGGGTGCATAAGGTATGAATTGGTATTATGGGGTGGGGGTTGATTGTTAGGTAGAGAATTGGACATAAATAACAGTATCACAAGACTACTACTACATCATCAAAAACACTAAAACTGTAGGAAAAATCAATTTCCAAGGTAAAAGCAGCCATGTCTTCAATACTTGATTACGCACTTCACAAGTTACGTGAACGGGGGTCGGGGGTGGTAGGATGACAGTCTCTAAAGTCGCTTAGATAACTTACAAAGGGAAGAGTAGTGACGTACATGAGGGGGAAATGGGGCGGGCCAATGTGATGTAATAGTCTCCACCTACGGGTATGAGGGAGTTGCCGGAGGGGGGAGGGAAAAGCGATGTCATGGAATGAAGGGGATGATAACTCTGTACTTGGTGTTCAATTTGTAACTACACATATAAAACCATACATGATGATGGTAATAAATAGGAAAAGTAAAGAAACTGACCTTAAAGGGGTGGAGGGTATAAATCTGCCGCTGCCTTAAGAAACACATGTAAGATGGCACTCTTCGTGGCAATACCCACGGAAAACTTGCTTCCTTAAGACACTGTGATCTTGACCGAGTTTGACTAAGCGTTCGTAATTTCCAGCGTAATGTTAAACAAAATCCTTGTAACTAAGGTAACAATTATCACACATCTGGGGAAGAGTAAACCTATTAACAGATTCAGTAGAACTAGAAGTACCAGGAACTGATGAAGCAGACATGGTAGTCAGATAAGTAATGGAGGGAAGGTGACAGAGAAGTTGGGACAGAGATATGGAACGAAAGAGGCCCAGGTCAATGGGTTGGGGGGGTGGTAAATATGTAAGCTTGTGATTGGTGGAAAGGAGGATGGGGGGGTCAAGTGTTGACATGTACAGAAAAAAGCAAATTATGATAGACCATATGGAAACAGAGGGTTTTTAAGGGGGAAATATGAGGTTTACAAGTAATCTTGGGTAAAATCGTAAAAACGTAGATTGATGTTTTAGATTTGAACAAAGAAATTTTGTATTATTATTGAAAACCTAATAATTTTGAAATTAAATGTTATGAAAAGGACACGTACTTTCGAAAATAATCATGAATAAATATGTACATTAAAACATATTTATATATATAAAGGAATTGAGACACACATGATATTTAAAAATAAATTAAGAAGTGTATATATGTCGGAGGTTATCATTACAGAAATGAAAGAATATTCATGATTATTATTATCACTGTGTATTTCTGAAACATCTTTGAATTGGACCTGGTTTGAAAATAAACTATAACATAACCTAACCGAGTAGAATGTGTTACGTGACCGGGTGGGCTCTGCGCCCCCGTATCCCCCTTAAAGAAAGGTAAAGTTAAAGGAAGGTTAACATTTAGGTTACCATATTAACCTATCCAACCTAACCTAACCTAACCTAGCAGAACGTGTTACCTGACCGGGGGTTTACCCCCCTTAAACAAAGAAAAACTTCTAGGAAGACTAACATATAGGTTACCATACTCACTTAATTTAACCTTACCTAGTAGAACATGTTACCTGACCAGGGGGAGATTGGCCCTCCCATACACCCCCTTAAAGAAAGACAAGCTTACAGGTAGACTAACATACCATGACGAAATACAGTTGGTAATTCGCCAAAACAGAAATGTTTTTAAATGTATAAAATGGAATATATAAATGGAAATGTTCTAATAATAAGTAAAATTTTATCAAAGAAATTGTTATGGGTGAGAAAGGCTTATAAAATGATGAAACGTCAATAGACAGAGGTGAATAATGGAAAGACATGGGAGATAATTGTGTAAATTGAAAAGTCTATAAATCAATAAAATGCAATATATACATATATGTATAAATGTTCTGATAATAATGTCCAGTTTTAACAAAGAAATTGTTATGGGTGAGAAATGCATTCTAAAAGATGAAATGAAAAGAGCCAGATGTGAATAATGGAAAGAGAAGGGAGTGACTTGTGTACAAATATTGTATAATTCATGTATGAAATACCCATAAGCAACCTCCAATTTGACGTCACTGACAAAAAGGTATCGAATCGTCCTAAAGCCTCATTGTAGTCCCACCTCTTAGACATTTTTCTAGGGCATGCCCTCAATTACAAGCCAATATTGCAAGAGAAATAGAGCAAAATTATGAAGTGAGAACAGGTCAATGCACATATTAAACAGATACTATGATAAACTGAACAGAAATAAAAGGTTGAAATAATATAACATGATTATAAAACAAATGGGGAAAAGGTATATATGTAACTCAATGTATGATTCCCCCCCCAAATTCTTCACTTGGTCCTAACGCAATGTAGGGTTAATATTACAACGTAATAGGCTAAATACATGTCCCTCCCGCCCCAAAATCCCCCCCATCATTCCTCTCACTTAGGATATGTTTATGAAACAAAAGTTCCCCTACAACATGGCGCATGCGCCGTAGAATTCGGCATCGTAACAGCAGTAGTAATAGATGGATTTTGCCTATGAAATGGCTCCAAAATCGATTTGTTTATTGATTATTTCCGCTTTTATTTCGTGTTTCAAATATCATAAATAAGTGGAAATAACACAATAATACAGCAAAACCTTCTCCCAAATGTTTTACCCCACCCAAAACCCCACATTCCCCTCAGTCTCCCTTACCATAGGATAGGTTGAACGGCATAATTCTCCCAAGTGATTTACCCCACCCAAATTCCTCATTCCCATCGGTCCCCCTTACCATAGGAGAGAGTTCAAAGGTAAATTCTCAGTTAATTACAGCCGTCCCCCAAAAACTAATGGGAAATTGTTAAAAAGCAACCAAAATACTATAGGAAACCACAATTCGCCGCTAAGTACCCCCCCATGCCTCAATAACTTAGATTAACCAAGAAGGTAAAGTAATATTTATTCGGCCGACTGTAACTAAACTGTAATTGTTCATACACCTAATACAAACCCTCTGTCCTTTACATAAGGAATTGCTTTCAGCGTAGGCTGGAAATCGGTCGTAAGAGAATAACAACAAGGTATTTAGGCAGTAACTGCTTATCCGCTAGTCGGGAGTCCCGCCCAACCCAACGTAAACATTCCACTTTGCTTTTGGCCACCGTTGTATGCAGATGTGCTCTCTGCTCATCTCTGTTGTCAAGAATCTGGGACCTCTCCTTGTTGTTTTTTGTGTATGATTCTATTTTGTTGTTTGCTTTTTTTTATCATGCAAACCCAAAACTCGGATAAGCCTTGTCGCCCTCCATTCTCCCAATGTGTTTGCCATGGAGTGGGGGGCAGAAAGTACGGTAGTTTCTGCTCCAAAGTGGAAGTAGATCCTCACGTCCTCTGCGTGAAGTGCCGAGGGAATGAGTGTTCTTTGAGTAATTCTTGCAATACTTGTATCTCTTTGGTTGGCTATGTTGGAGGGCTACACGCGCCCATCGACTCCGTTGATGGCTGATCCTTCATCTTCCTTTCCCCCTTCGCGTAAGCTTCCCCATCTCGCTTTTTCCCCTTCGGGGGAAATGTCTCTGTCTGCTTCTTCACTTGATTCGTCAAGCATATAAGAGGGGGAGAGGCATGCCGACCAGGGGCTATATTCGGGAGCTTCTGTTCGCTCTGCAGGGGATCTTTCTCCTCTGAAGGAACCAGGAGTTCCCACTACTAACCCGACTTGCTCCCTAAGGTATGTCTGTCTCCACGGTCAGCAATTTGCAACAGGCATGGGTGAAGTTGAATTTGCATGGTACTCTGTCTCTCCAGGGGCTGATGGATAATTTTTCGTCAGCCCCTGTGACTCATGGTGTAGCTGCGGGGACGACGACGACTCTGTCAATGCCTGTGTATGCGGCACCACCTCACCTGGTGTATACCCAACATGTTACCACAGTAACACCTGGGGTCGTGCTATCGGTTCTGCATACTTTGAGGATGAAACCTTTTCTGCCTCCTCCTCTAGGCTACGCAGTCCTTTCTCCCCCGGACAATTATGATAGACCCAAGACACTGCCCACACTGGATCTTCCGCCCATCTTTGTTCCCAAAACTGTTGTGTACCTGTTCCTGACCGTGTGAGTGCTGCTGTGGCATTGGCGCCCCTGGTCCAGACTGCTCTGGGGCCCGCTGTTTCGACAGCTGCCCCAGTGGCACCCTGGATGGGGATCTGACTGCTGTTCTGAGGAAGTTGACAAAGAAGTCAAAGAAGAAACGAGAGGTGTCATTGTCTTCCTCCTCGTCTTCGTCTTTGCCTTCATCGTTGTCGTGTGCCACCTCCTCCACTTCTTCTTCCGCAACTTTCCCCAAGTGTACGCTCATCTACTGGTGAGCATGCAGCTAGAGTCAGTGACGCTGAGTCCGCTCACTGTCCCAACTCAGGGTGAAGTTGTTCAGGTGACTTATGCCTTGCCGATGAATGCTTGGCTTCTAGGGGTGACATGGCGGTCTCACAGGACTGTGCATGCAGCGAAACCGGTAGGAGGTCCACCGTTCGTGAAAGTTTTTTATCAATCTAGTGGACAGTCATGTCTGTTGATAAGATGCGATAATCTATAGGAAATGGTAGTTCATGAATACTATCTTCCTAAGCACTTTCTATTCTCATATTTATTTTACATATTTCCTTAACTGCACATTTTACACTCAAACCCAGTATCATCAACAACAAAAACTTTATGATCACTCTCTTAATTGACAATATTAGTGTGTGGAGACTACTCTATGCACAAGAAAAATACCCGCTTCCCACTCCTCCTTCCTTGGCCTGACTGTGCGACATCTGTTAGTTACTTGTTCAACTGCTTCAGGGTTTCATAGTCTCGGATTCGTGTTCAATCTCTGGGTCGGCGGAGGGAACGAACTATTGTGGGTGATAGTACATTCCTGGTTCTTCCAGGTACCTGGCATTGAAAGAAGTGCTATCAATACTGAGGAAGAGAGCTGTGGAAGTCATTCGAGATCTGTCACCAGGGTTCTGCAGCTGACTTTTCCTGAAGGAGAAGGTTACAGGAGGAGTGGAGACCGGTGATAGATCTCATCCCCCTTAACCGATTCACTCGCCAGACTCAGTACAGGATGGAGATGGCACGTTCCATGCTCACCTCTATCAGGGAGAATGACTTCATGCTTTTGGTGGACCTGAAGGATGGGTATTTTCAGATGCCCATCCATCAGTCCTTCAGGAAGTACCTCCGCTTTATCCTCGAGGGGATGGTGCTCCAATTCAGGGAACTGTTTCGGACTTTTGACCGCCCCTCAGGTGTTCATGCAAGTATTCACCTTGGTGTCAACTCGGGCCCACTTGGTCGGGATACGTCTCTTTAGGTATCTCAGTGACTGGTTAGTCCTGGTGAGCTCGCTCACATAGTTGCTACAGGACAGGAATTGACTTCTCAAATTTTGTCACGATCTAGGGATTGTGATAAACTTCGAGAAGTTGTATCTCATTCCCAAGCAGAGGAATAAAGTACCTGGGCATGCTGATCGACACTGCAGCAGCATAAGTCTTCCCTGTATACTCGAGGATCAGCAAGTTCAGGAAGGCAACTCAACTGTTTCTGTCTCAACAGGAACAGCCAACTCGGCTTTGGGAGGTGGTGATCGGTCACTTGTTGTCACTAGAGAAGTTAGTCCCTCACGGGCATCTTCACCTGCGGTCTCTGCGATGGAGACTAAAGGAGTGTTGGCCACAGGCTCGGGATCCTTAATCCTTCCTCATCCCTCTAACGGAGGAAGTGAGGAAGGATTTAGCCTGGTGGCTAGATGACTGGAACCTCTTAATAGGATTGGAGTTGCACACTCCCCCTCTGGACATGTTTGTGTTCTTGGATGCATGGAACAAGGGTTGGGCCACATGCCTGGAGGACTTGCTGACTGCGCGAATGTGGAATCGACTTGACAAGCACTTTCACATCAACGTTCCGGAACTCAAGGCGGCTTTCTTAGCCCTCCAAGAGTTCTGGGATCAAGAGATGGGACACTCCATCTTGTTGATGAGCGACAACACCATGGTTGTGGCATATGTCAACAAAAAGGGGGACCTACTGTTTCTTCCATTGCATCAGTTGACAGTGCAGGTGCACAAGTGGGCTGCAGCCATTCGGTAGAGCTGTCAGTCAGAATCATGTGATAGGGACCGAATGGTTTCTACACCCAGACGTAGCAGAAAGGCTGTTCGACCTATGGGGTTGTCCAGTGGTGGACCTGTTCGCCACCTGGCACAACAGAAAACTTCCGGTTTTCTTCTCCATCATGCCAGACCCATGGGCAGCTGCAGAGGACGTGTTCCAACATCCGTGGGACGACTTCCAAGTGCTGGTCACCAGCAATCTTCGGATGATCCTGGTGGCTCATATACCAATCTGTTGGCTCTTCTCTCTGAGGCACCACAAGAGATTCCCATGGCACAGCCTTCTGTGTCAACTGCACTGCACGTAGAACGTTACCAATTGGCAGAACAGTCCCTGTGTCTTCATGGCTGGCGGTTATCCACCTTCTCTTGTGAGCGAGAGGATTTTCTCGCCGAGCAGCAACAGAGATGGCAGGATACCTCAGAGAGTCCTCTGCAGCAGTGTACCAGGGAAAGTGGTCTGTCTTCTGTGGTTGGTGTCGTGGACAGGGTCTCTCTCCGCTCAGAGCTGCTCTTCAACAGATCGTGGATTTCCTAGTCTTTCTTCGCCGAGAGAAGTTCCTCTCTGTCTCTGCAGTTAAGGGCTACATGTCTGCCTTGGCCTTGGTCCTGAAACTGCAAGGAGTGGATACTTCCTCTTTTATGGAAATATCTCTTCTTAGGAGGAGCTTCGAGAGGTCTTACCCACCCAGAGAACTGAGGCCTCCTGAGTGGGCTATAACTCTCGTCTTAAGGAGCTTGACTCGTGAACTGTACGAGCATCTTCGAGTCGTCAGACAGAGATCTGACCCTTAAGACCATCTTTTTGCTGGCCCTGGTATTGACGAAGTGAGTAGGTGAGCTTCATGGTCTCTCTTACAATGTTAAACACTCGAGGGGTTGGGGATCTCTTACACTTGATTTTGTCCCAGATTTTGTAGAGAAGACTTAGAATCCTTCGGTCCCTGACGATAGATTCGAGTCCTTTATGATCCCCTCCCTAGAGGAATTTTGTGGTAATGACCCAGATGAGATGCTACTTTGTCTCATTAGAGTGCTACAGCAAAATCTGAAGAGAACTCAGCATATCCGGCCTAGGTGTCGACTCCTCTTTTTGGCTATGTGAGGTGATCAGGAAAGCGTACTCCTCCGAAGGGAGGTTTGACACGGGTACCTTTCGTCCGAGAGCCCACACAAGAACCTATTGGTTCCACAGGTACTGAAGGCAGGGGTTTGGTCCAACCAGACCACCTTCACCTCCTTCTACCTTCGGGATATTGCTTATAGATCCTTGGATACCTTTTCCTTGGGACCTGTGGTGGCTGCTCAACAAGTTGTTTAACTTACCCAGCTCCTCTAACTGAACAAAGTTACATCTCGCCTTGTGTAACTGTATGAATGGGTGTGAATGAGTGTGACTGGCTTCTCTTCCTCCTTCTTTCTCCTCTCTTCCTATGGGCAGAGAGCTGCGGTCGTCACATGCTGGAAAGGGCGGTTGTTGCAGGTAAGCTATATTACTAAGCTCCATTCTTTCCCTTTCATTAGGGTATAGAAGCACATATCCGTCCTTTCCCTAACAAGGGGGGGGGAAGAGAACATTGGCATAAGAAAACCCAATATTTGTATATTTGTCTTCTTGGTTCTGACTATAAGTTCTTGTTTGCTATTCATAAGAGGCTATGTTTGTCTTCCTCTTAGGAATTTGTCCAGAGGTCTGGCTATTGGTCTCGCAGTTCTCATACTCCGATCAATTGGACAGAGGCAAGATTTCTCCCCCACCCCTTGGTCTTTTACCAGGGTGGGAATCTTGGTTGGGCGAACACCAGTCTGTTCACAAGACTATCAGATTCCTCCAACCAATCAGTGAGTCTTCCTTATGTAAAGGACTGATGGTTTTTATTATGTGTAGGAACAAATCATAATTTTTTTAAAGTAATTGTATTTTTTCTTACTATACAAACCATAGGTCCTTTAGATTTTTGCCCACCTTAAGCCACCCCTCAATCTGTTCCCGGGTCTAAAGCAAAGTGGAATGTTTACGTCTGGTTGGGTGAGACCCCCGACTATCGGACAAGCAGTTACTGCCTAACTACCTAGTTGTTATTCCCTTACAACCGATTTCTAGCCTATGCTGAAAGTAATTCCTTATGTAAAGGTTTCAGGTCTGTTTAGGTAGGAATAAAGGGATTTTGACAAAGGAAAAATCTATTTCTGGGCGGTGACCTGTGTCGCCCAGTGAAAATGGATTCCTTTAGCACTCATGTTCTAAGGTATTAAATATTGCTATAATACCATAGAAAAAGCTATATGGTAAGGCTAGAATAGTCCGGCTCGCTCACACTTTGTTTAAGGTGTCGGTATGGATCTCTGGTCGAGTGAAACCACTACCAGAGGCCCCTGCCATTTAGTCTCTTCCTTTCTCAATATCCCTCGTCTACAGAGGGCCATTCCAGGCCCCCGCTACCGCTCTTAGCCTAGCGCTTTGTTTTTTTGCCATTCTGTAGATAGCACCCAAGCTTGGCCAGATAGGGTGTTGAATAGAGGGTTGGGGTTTCACTGGCAACACAGGTCAACGCCTAGAACTAGATTTTTCCGTTGTCAAATCCCTTTTCTGGGCTTAGCCTGTGTCGCTCCGTGAATAGTAACCAGAGAATTGGCCCCACCAGCTTGGAAAGTTAGTGTAGATAAAATACTGTAAGAAGTGTGAAACTTGAATACATTAAATCTATTTCTATTAGTTTTTAATCCTACAAGTCAGTAATCAAAATTCCTTAATACTATTAGATTTAATATTCCTTACTCTATAAAACTTATCTACTAACTAGGGTTTTATAACCCAACAAGTAATATTAAATAAGCACACAACCAAACAGGAATTAAATAAACGTTATAGACCCAGTATACATAGTGCAACAATTCATCATGATACATTGCAGGTGCAAGCCAAGGTACAATGTGCAACCCAGTAACAACCGAGCTAAGGTCAAGAATGCTAGCAAGGCAGGTAGGAGAGAGAGAGAGATGTAGAGAGAGACCTAGGCTACTTAAACTAATTATTACTGCTCTATGCAGTGTCAGGGGAAACTGTGTTCCCTGCTGCCACTGCTGGGAATTTAAGGGCCTCTAACGACTTTAGGTAGTGGCGTTTAAATACTGTCGGAGATTTCCAGCCTATGTACTTTTTGAGATCATCAAAATTCATATGTTGAAAATAATTAATTGAGGTGGCTACTGCCCTAATATCATGCGCCCGTGGAAATGATTCCGGGTTAGCTTGCTTGATAAAGTATAGAATCTGTTGTCTGATTCCTCTTAGGGAGATAGTCCCACCCTTTTCCCTAATAAACAAGGGACCTGAAGATTTCGAGGCAGTTCTGCTTAAGTAAGCTCTTAGCGAATTAACTGGACATAAGGACGGGTCCTGAGGAAGTGGGACAATCTTCCATGGGGACCATCTATCTTGTGGGTCCTCATTTTTAGCCAAAAATTGACGATCTGGTAAGAGTAGTAGTTCTCCTGAGGGGAGGAACTCAATATGTTCTGGTTCCCTAGAAAGGGCCGACAGTTCAGAAATTCGGGCTCCTGAGGCTAGATTTATTAGGAATAATGTTTTCCTTAGGAGCATTATATAAGAACATGATTCGTTAACAGTGTCCGAAGCTAGCTTAAGGACATCATTTAAGAACCAGGAGACCGTTTGACTGTCTATTGGTCTAAGTCTAGCACAAGCCCTTGGAACAGATGAAAAATACGAATCTGTCAGATCAATATTAAATCCAAATTGGAAAATTTTCTTAAGTGCCGATTTGGTTGTAGTAATCGTACTTGCTGCTAATCCTTTTTCGAATAAAGTTCTGAAAAAGGTTATTGCTAGATTCGTAGTCATGGTTTGTGTATTTGAGTTCCTCAAAAAGGTGGCTAGCTTCTTTACTGCTGAATCATATTGACGCAGGGTTGATTCTCGTTTATCTGATTCTAGAAACTGGATGTTCTGAGGATCAATGTTGGCATCTTTCTGTGCCGCAAACTTCATGAAGTCCATAAAGTTAGGGCTTTCTGAATTCCTGAGGAAGCGGACACAATCCGAGTTTGTACCAGCTGCGTCAGTTTGGGATTGGGAATCTGCTGGGGCCGTAGTCCTAATTCCACTAGTAGAGGGAACCAATTGCTCTTGGGCCAGTTGGGGGCCACTAGTGCAATGTGACCTTTGAAAGTCCTGAGTTTGTTCAGGACTTTCAGTAGTAGATTCACTGGAGAAAAGAGATAAATTCTCTTCCAGATATTCCACTATTGCCATAGCATCCGTGGCATAAGCCAGAGGGTCCAGGTTGGGGGCCACATAACATGGTAGTTTGTGGTTTGACTCCGTGGCGAAAAGATCCACTTGCAGCCCTGGCACCTGTTGGCAGATCCATTTGAATGACTCTCCGTCTAGAGTCCATTCCGACTCCAGCGGAGTGGACCTCAACAGAGCGTCCACCACTACATTTCTCACTCCCGCTAGGTGAGTGGCCGATAGGTCCATTGGTTCCTGTCTGCTAGGGCAAATATGGCTATCATTACATGGTTCACATGGCTCGACTTGGAGCCTCCCCTGTTTATGCAGTGGACAACCACTGCACTGTCTAATACCAGCTTGATATGGATTTTCTTGGCTGGTAAAAGTCTTTTCAGGGTTAGAAACACTGCCATAGCTTCCAGTACATTGATATGTAGCTGGCGGAATGACATTGACCAGGTTCCCTGTACTTTCTTGTATTGTGAGTATCCGCCCCAGCCGCACAAGGAGGCGTCCGTGTGGACTACTAGAGCCGGCGGAGGAAATTGCAAGGGTATTGTTTTCGACAGACTTTTGATCTCTGTCCAGGGGCGGAGTCTCTTGCGTAAGATCGCCGGGATACGTGAAATTTTGTCCCGGGATCTCCGGTTCGCTCTCGAATGCCAAACGCAGTTTATATCCTTTAGTTTGGCTTTCAGCAGCACGTCTGTCACTGATGCAAACTGGAGTGAACCTAGGATTCTCTCCTGGTTCCTCTGGGACGTCTGCTTGTTTTTGAGAAATTGTCTTGTGGCCTTGACTATTTCTCTTCGCTTCGTCGGCGGAATTGATAGTGTGAGAATCTAGATCCCACTGGATTCCTAGCCACTGGAAACGTGACTCTGGAGTTAGCCGGGACTTGTTCCTGTTTATCTGGAAACCTAGGTGTTCCAGGAACTCTATTACCTTGACCGTCGCCTTGCGGCATTCTTCGACGTCTGTGGCCCATATGAGCCAGTCGTCCAGATAGGCTACTAATATTATTCCCTGAGTCCTCAATTCTTGGACTACTGTTTCCGCTATCTTCGTAAATATTCTGGGCGCTATGTTGAGCCCGAATGGCAATACTTTGAAGGAATAAGCCTTCTTTCCTAGTCTGAAGCCTAGGAATGGGCGGAAGTGTCTTGCTATCGGGATATGATAGTAGGCATCTGTAAGATCTATAGAGGTGGTGACGGCCCCATGGGGAAGCAAGGTCCGCACCTGCAAAACGGTCAGCATTCGGAACTTGTCGCAATGAATGAATGAGCTTAGATGGGACAAGTGTAGGATTATTCTTAGTTTGTTCGAGTCTTTCTTTGGCACGCTGAACAAGTGCCCAAAAAGTTTTTGACTCGTGACACTACCCTTTTCTGAAGTAGTTCTCGGGTATACCCTATCAGTTCCGCCGTTGGTTTTTGGTTAAAGGTGTTGGATGGGGGAGGACCTTGTAGCCAACTCCATCCCAGACCTTTGGTCACGATGCTTTGTGCCCAGGTGCTGAACTCCCACCAATGTCGGTAGAGGTACAGCCTCCCTCCTACCTGGGGATTCTCACTGGTTGGCAGATGGTCGGCCACCACGTGCTCCGCGGAAGCCCTTGCCTCGGTTGGAGACTCTTCCGCCGCCTCTGTGATGGAAGGCTCCTCTGGCGCGGCTGCCTCTGGCGAACCTGTTGTACCCTTGAAACGTTTGGGTTTCAAAGGTCGCGTTGTAAGCTGGAGAGACGGCGAAGGAGGTCGAAGCCTGGGTCTGTTGTGGCGGCTGAGCCAAAAGCACAAACTGCTGTTGCGGTTGTGCCTTTGATGTTGACGGTTGACCTACTTGAGTCACCGGAACCGCCTGAACCATTGTCTGTTGTTGGGAGGCTTGGAAGGGCTGGAACTTCCTCACCCTCTTCTTTCCTTTGGGATTCGATGCGGTGGACTCGGGTTTCCTTTTTGGAATGAGCCCCCAACGGATCTTTAGATTCTGGTTCACCCTCGCAGCTTCCGCCAAAACTTCATTAACGGCGGAATCGGGGAAAAGGTTTGTTCCCCAGATGGAGGATCCAATCAACTTGTTAGGTTCATGGCGGATTGATGCTTCCGCCAGAATGTGCTTCCTACAATTCCGCCGCGCTATTATGAAGTCATACAAGTCACACTGCACTGTATGTAGTAGTGACTTGGTAAGAACTTTGAATAACGGTTCATCTGCGTAGATGAGGGACATCATTTCAGCCATGGTGGCGGAGTTGAGGGACCTACTGAGCCTTAATCTAGCGTCGTATTCCGCTTTGATTAGGCTGTCCGGGAGTCTAGGGAGCCACTCGCTGAACACCGTGTTACCGCAGTCCGGCGTCAGCTTACCTGCCGAGAAAGTGGCAGGCGCATCTACCCAGCAGTCTGTGGTTCTGGGGACCAGAAGGGAAGGTAAATCCGTCTCCCGGAGCTGGGGCATGGGTTTGTCATTCATGGCTGCCTGCATAGTCAGCTCAGCCACCTTGGATACGCATGGGGTTGGAGTCTCCTCATTTACTGTAAATATAGTAAAGGGGCTCCTGTGGGCCGTCAACCTAGTGTTGACGCATCGCCACTCTGTCAGACTCCGGAGCCAAGCTTGTTGTGCTTGCTCCCAGGGAAAGATGACAGTCTCTTTGGGGATTTTGTCCTCCCTTATCATAGCGTCTTCCGTTAGACGGACGTAGCCAATAAAGGGGAACTGGAGCCCTGGAGGATGGAACTCAAAGTCTTCCAGTCTTCGAGTTCCGCAACCCTCAATTGTCAGCATACCGTCCGAGAATGGTGTGTATGCTGCTAACCTCCATGGATTGTTGCTCTTGAAAGGAGGTAGGTTTGAAGAGTCCGGCATTGGCAAGGGATGGGTTGCCTGTCCGGACTGAGGCAGTCCTGTTGCCACTGTATCCTGGAGACCCGCAACTACATTCTCCTGGGTCACCATCCTTTCTGCTAAGGATTGGATGGATTGGCCTGAGGCTTCCAGCGTGGATGACAGCTGGGAGAGCATTTCTTGGAACTTGGTCTGGACCAAGTTCCCTACCATGCTTCCCACGTGCTCCATCATGCTGGCTGAAAATGCCTCCGGGTCAAAGCTAGGGGGCTGGGCCTTAGCTTTAAGAACCTTCATTCTCGACCCCTGAGGCGGGGGAGTAGTTTTCGCCTGGTCCGCCTCGGGTTTAGTAGCCGATGGCTTAGCAACGTGGCTGGTTCCAGACCTCTGTCTTGGCTAGGACTTTTTCAAGGCCTTCAAGTCAACTGGGTTTTTTACCTTGGGGACCGAGGTTGATTTCGGTCTAACTGACTGAAGAAGCTTCCCGGTGCACCCCTGGAGGGAAGTAGTAGAAGAGAAAGAAGAAGAATGGGATGGTCTCAAGAGCAAGCCTTGAGCCCGTACATACCTGCCTCGTTACCATCCTTACCTTCGCCCATGTTGTCTACAGTCATGGGCTCCCGGTCAAGGTCGAGAGCTGCCACATCTCCGACGACCTCTTCGCCGAGACCTTACTTTGGCACGGTCACGGTCATAGCTTGGATCTTGGCGATGAAGGGGGCTGCTACCGCTGCCTCTACCGCCGCCGACTTGTTGGCCCCGGGATAGATGAGTCCAGCCATCTCCTCCGAAACCATGTACGGCTGGGCCTTCTTGGCGTTGTGGCCGAAACCACCAACCCAGATCTTCAAGGTAGTCAGCGCCACGTCCCTGACCGCTTGTAAACTAGAAACTATATTTAGCCTAGTATGAATTTACATGCTATATTCAGCCGATTCTCATTGTATCATTGTGTCATTGTCCGGAGTGATACCTACCGATTCGGAGGTGAACTCGTTCACCAATCCGTAGCAGATTTCACAGCCCTCGTGGTGCCAGACCAAGATCTCTCCCACCTGGATCGCGCAACCGGCATGGGTACAACACACTACATGACCGCAGGGCTCCTGGAGGACGGCGGTGCAACCTTCCTCCAAACAACGCAAGACCTGCAAGTCAAATGATACATGAGTATCACTATAAACCCTCCGGAGACAAGTCTGGGGGTGCATGCATTATGCTATTGCCACCGGAGACAACTCCGGCGGCAGCATACATATACTCTAAGATAACATGCGACCTTGTTCTCACTAGCTCCGGAGCCCAGCTCTTATACCCATAGTATCATCATGATGGGATAATGGGGAAGGCAGGCTATGAAACCCTTTAGACTCCGGCGGCGCCGGAGACGTATAATCTAAAAGATTTAGGTGGTCTCAAGCCGTCCCCATTGCACTGGGATGAAGGATGGAAATCCAAGACACAGGTACAAGGCCAAAGGGCTAGTGTTAACAAGGTATTTTGGTTTAAATACCTGGCGGAGTAGCAAGTCCGCCATCGTGAATAAACCGAATTATAGTAAGATAAAATCTCACATAATAAAATTAGTGGATGTTATCATGTGTGTATCAATATGTACATGCAACAGTAAATGATCCCGTAGGTGTGGATCGATACCTATCACAGGTCTAAATGCACCTAGCTATCCCGATGCTGGGTCCAGCTTCATGAGAACAGAACAGGGGGTCGGTTATAACCTTGGCCCATATCTGGTCGATAAGGAATAGGGCTATTTGCATAGACCATACCTTGAAGCCGGGGTCCCGGATCCGCCAGAGCGGGGGAAAGGGTGGGGGAAAAAGACTGTGGAAGGGATACGTGACACTGTGGACCGGAGAGCATCCCGCCCGGGCGAGCCAGGTGGCCAACCACGGCTCGGCCGAACAGGGTACCCTTATCCCCACTACTACAAGGCATGGTACGGTGGACCTGCCTACCGATAACCCTCCCTGCCCATCCTCCCCCCCTTTAGGGGACTCGGATCGGCTACATGGTGTAGCGTGAGCGAATCCGCACTCCACCGAGGTGTGGGGGGGGGGGGGCGGGGGGGGGGTGGGGGGGGGGGTCGGTTAGCAGGGTGGCTCGTACGCGATCAGCTGGAAACCTTCTCAGCCAGGTGAACAGCCATGCGGTTTGAAGGACCAACCGATTAAGAGTAGGCCTATAGGTCTACTAACATGCCCTACAAATTACATTATCAATCGTAATAAAACACATATATCAACAAACATCCTGTCCTAACGCGGGGGAGATAAGAAAGAGAGAAATAAATATGGAGCGAAAGAGAAAACAATGAGTCCTCTCGAGCAGCTGGCCTAACTTTGTAAATCGAATCGATGTGAACTAGTTGGCCAGGCAAACTCAGAGCGGCTTAGCCTAGATTGCCGAATCGAAATATTTAACCGAAAGGGCAAGGCGGCCAGGGTGGCTCGAGGACGATCATGTATAGGCTACGAATGGATCAGGGTCCTTCCGTAGGAGACAAGGGTGTCTTACCATAAATAATAGCATATAATACATCTTAACTAGTTATATGGTTGATATGCCAACCTCAAGATGTAAAATAAGGCTAACTGAGTAGGCTACGTCCCGAAAGCATGCGGTTCGGTCAGTAGGCTATCCCCCGCGATCGGACTAATCATTAAAACGTCAGATAAATAAAAACGCATCCATAAATTATATATATAGAGAACTGTTAAATGATTGAGAATCGACTCCAATTAGTATAGGAGACCAATTGGTGTACGATAAGAGCGTAAATATACGCAGGTAGCGAGCCACGAAATGGCGGCGTGGGAGCGGCAACGCGCGGGCTGCCGCTCCCGCATATAACCTATTTTAAAACAGTTATCATGCCTATCGCTACCTCCAAATAATACCAAACATTAATTGCAGTACTCAACTTAGATGCAGTAGCTACCTGACGTTCCATGATGCAAAAGGGAGAAATTCCGAAGCGAAATCACTACACTTAGAAAAAACGCGTGTTAGCGAAGTCGTGCTATCGAAAGGAATAGTAAACAAAGCGCTAGTTGTAGCAGTAGCGGGTAGCGGGGGCCTGGAACGGCTCCTCTGTAGACGAGGGATATTGAGAAAGGAAGAGACTAAATGGCAGGGGGACCTCTGGTAGTGGTTTCACTCGCCCCAGATACCATACCGACTTTAAATAAAGGTGAGCGAGCCGGACTATTCTGGCATTACCATATAGCTTTTTTCTCTGGTATTTATAGCAATATATATGTAAGTGTTTACATAATAAAAATATGGAATGTTAGTCCATATATATAAAAGACTAAAACTAAGAGGTCAACCAGATTGCTTGCAGGAATGTGATCAGACTAGAGACGCTAAAGATGACCGTATACAATAAGTATGTAGGCTAAGTTGACATGCCGTCATCTGTGGTCATTCATTTGTTTTGAAACAGATTCCCAAGCCTCCCTGCTTGAGACAACTACCCCCGACCTATAATTCAAACGGCCTACGTGATCTGTAGCGTGTCTCATTTTGATTGTGTGTTCGTATGAAACTATGTCATTTGTATGTATGTTCATATGTTCGAACTACTGTCTGTTCCTTCATAACTTGTAACAGAGATGGTAGACAGGCAGAAGGGAGTTAGCTATCGTCATTAGAAGACCTGTACCTCTTTACCTAAGCTTTATCATGTAGAGGAATAGGATTAGCCATCATCATTGGCAGAAGCGATCAAGCTATCGTTATTAGAAGACTTGTACAATCATATCTGATCTTAGCATGTAAAACTTCAGAAGAATACATATATTTTTATATTTCGTGTTTTCTACAAGAACCTCCTCACCATGAGTTTAACACATCGTCGTAATAACTAACAAGATAATACCGACTTCGTAAATGATCTACAAACCCCCAGACACTCCATTGAAGATGGAAGTGCAATACCAACCGACTTAGCGTAAGATTATCGCTAGTCAAACATTACCTCATAGGGCGCCTTATCATACAAGGCCACAAGCCCTAATATTGGTGGCCAGCGTACCAGAAGAACTCTACAACGTCCTACGAAGAAAAACCAGAATAATAAATCATGTATCATAAGAAGTCAACGACGACGGAAGCAGCAGATTCTTCAAGCAACTTATTATCATCGTTTAGCGAGCGACTTCAGAAAACAACAAGAACTCTTTACCGACGACGAAAAGCAAGAGATTCTTCAAGCAACTTAGTATCCTCGTTTAGTGAATAACTTCAAGAAACAAAACCGTCGTGTCTTTTTCCTACGGCAACGCAAGCTTCGTCTCTCATTAGAATCATTCAAGAAAACATCGTTAGTGAGCGTTTCCGGCACTTCAAGAAACAAACCGAACGCGTCTGCAGCATCGGATCTTTCAAGGGCTCGAATCATCGAAACAACGCGCACGGAGGAAACTCAAGCCAAACCAGGTCATCCGCTAAATAGAGAAGGAGGACCAAGGCTGTGTGTCATTATCGGAACACCGTGACTTCCCACAAAAGCAAGCTAAGTACAATTTTTTATTCATTTGGAGTAACTTTGAGTGTTTCCTTTGCAGGTCGAATTTCGTTATTCCTGTGGCTGAAGTTACGAGACATTCTTAATCTTACTTTTTTACAGAAATTATCTACATCATTGAGATTTCGCTACTGCGAGTTTTTTATCATTGAGTGTCTGTTTCCAGAAGTTCTACTGAAATATCATAATCATATACTATGTTAATTTTATCATTTTGGGTGATTATTAATCCCTTACGTAACAAATCATATTAAACAGGGAATATGCGTTTACGCAGTGGACGTCTGTATTTATACAGATGCATGGATAGGGTCGTTAAGCACCGTAGTGATTAGAAAACACACAAAAAACAAGTGGAACACCCGTACAAATCTATATGAATTAGAGGTAACACTATTTCGGGTCATGACAATAAATGCTCCTTTGCAAAGTCCCCGCTCGCAGTTTTAGCCTTGAGTTTTTTTGAGTTATATAAAATATCGAACCTCAATGACTCAACTTAACTTTAAAAATATGGCTGGATTGCAAGGAATAACATGTCTGTAAAAAACTTTCATCAGGCTAATGCGCTGACCAGGATCCCTCACTATTTCAAATTTTAGCAAAGAATGAAGTACAAACAGTTAATATTGAATGCAGTAGTGATAACTTGTATTATTAGTAATCGCTTCAGTTCCTAATAGTTCGTCATTCATTGCTTTATACGTAACCAGCAACATAATGCTAAAAACACACAATACGTTGCGATGGTAATAAAGAGAAGGATCCTAATTATTAACAAAAAGAAATAGAAACAGTAGCCCGTTCAGAATCAAACAAGCAAACTCGGTGACTGTGTCACCTAGTCAAGCGGTCAAGGTTAGTTAAATCTGCCGAGTGTTCAAAGCATAGCAATTCCACACAATAAGCGACTCTAGCAGAGTGGGGAAAAGCGATGTTGGTTCATACATGCCAATATCTTTTTGAATTAAAAAGTATTTTTCCTATGAAACACACGACCGTATAAAGTAATCCAGAGCAGGTTTTGCGTTTTTTTTTTTTAATACGTAAGTTATTATAAGTAGTGGTGGATTAAGCCCAACTGTACGCGCCGTAAAAATTAGAGTATCTTGTTTTATTTCTTTAGTACACGTAATATCCTGTATTTACGGACTCACCGTCTGTTGTTCGAACTTCCCTAATGAGAAGTCCGGATAAGCGAGCGCTTACAGATACCTCTATAGTTATAAAAAACATTGATCTGTATCTAGTGTAATTGTAAGATATCCATCTAGGGATACACAAAATATTATCTTACATCCTGCAAAATAAGGCGTGTTTATCAAAGGAAAATCCTATAACCTTCAAACATAGTAAAATCCGTTTGAACAAAAATGAGACAGTTAATCAAATAATAACTTATATAAAGGAACTATACATTTGTCTCATAAATCGTAACATTGTTCAAATGACCCAACAGAATTCTCCCACAACCGCAGTCGCACTTTGCACGCAAAATCTCGAGAAGCATGCACCCTCGAATGTCTTAGTGCGTGTAAAAAGACTTTGCTGGGAAATGAAATTTTAATCCTTCCCGACACTCTGAAATATAACGATTTCCGCGAAACAAAGCCCTAGACAACGGTTGACCCCAACAACAGCGACAAGTTAATCTAGTGATCCACAAACGTATACATATCGTGGATACGGAAGTTATAAATATCGCATTTTTTATTGTTGCTAATTTTTAATCACGCCCAACCAGTCGTGGATGAATCTCTCTGATAATCTATCTAAAGTAATATCCGTAAAGTCATTCAAGCAGAGGTGATTCAGCAGAAACTTTTTTTTTTTATCTTTTAAATGAATACCAGGAAGTTTCTCCACTAGCGAGTGATCTCTGGGAGAAAAACGGATGTCATTGAAAACAAAATACGGTCTAAGGACAAACATAAAGCTATATACGTACCTTCGCATAGACTCTCAATGAAATTTCAAAATAGAGATAAATGACGAAGTTGAAAAATGTTAGTAATAGGAGTCATTAGGAAATCAAATAAGCCCATATAATTTTTCCCTCAAATGTCATGCCATAAAAGATCGGACTTGGCGTATCTGCGTAGATTCTGTCGCTTAAACAAGGAAACGACTCCCGATAGTTTCCAGTGCGATGTACCGACGACATCTTATCTCTGTTAGGTTAGAATAAATTTTTTTCACCAACTTGGACTTACTTAAAGGCTTTTACCTGATACCATTACCTAAGTGATTGTACCTCATATACCGTTTTCAGCACACTCAGGGGACATTATCAATTTTTACGTATGCCTCTGGCTTACGTTGCACCCCAATTATAATATAGTGTTTGGAGACTTTTAGGGGATACCCTACATGCCTATATGGATGATCTTGTAATCTTTTCTAATACCTTAGAAGTACATTCACATAAACTAGAGCTAGTCTCAGAGTAAAAGAGTATATAAATCAATGTGAGTTTTTAAAACCGAACATGTTTATCTAGGTTTTATGTGTCTTGTCAAGGTCTTAAAGTAATCCATGGTAAGGTGTCGGCTATTCATAACTTTCCGGTACCTATTAACGTAAAAGGGGGATACAGCACTTTGGCGCTGTAGTGGGTATTACAATCGTATGTAAATATGTAACTCTTCAATCATGACAGCTCCTTTAACAGATCTTACGAAGAAGAGCGTAGATTTATTATGGTCTAAAAAGCATCAACAGGCGTTCGATATCTTAAAAGCGGAATAATGCAGCTCACCTAACTTAAAAATCCCTGATTTAAATAAGGAATTTTTTTTATTGCAACAGACGCCTCAGACCAAGGGGTAAGAGGGGTACTACTTCAGTAATATGATAAACAGTTCTTTCCTATAGCTTTTTATTCACGTAAACTAAAGCCCTCTGAAAGTAAATATACAGTAATAGGCAAGGAAGGGCTAGGTATCTTTAACTCACTAGTACATTTTAAGTTCATAATCTATGGCTATCCTGATAAAAGTCCTTACTGAACACGAGTCCTTTACCGAGTTTTTCAAAGGCTTTAATCACAGTCCAAAAGGAACTCGGTGACAAATGATCATTCAGGTCTTTGGAGCCAAGATAAGATATCTACCTGGGAAAGCAAATATCATAGCTGACGCATTATCCCGCAATCCCGCACCATACAGCAAAGAACCATTAATTGGACTAAAAGATATAGAAACATCCGTGCCTATTGTTAAAACCGTATCTAAACAAGAAAATTCCTTAACCCAAGAGATCGCGAGCATTGAATATCTGGGTTGGAGCGCAGAACTGTTACAAACTGAACAAAGCAAGAGTCAACAGACATAACTCAAAACAATAAACACTTCGAACGGAAGAAACAGAGTCAGCAGCAATAAACATCAAACAATAAAACACTTCGAACGGAAACAGGGTCAGCGGCTAAGCAAAAACAATAAACACTTTTGAGCAGAAACCCTAAAGCAAAAGTACATTTAAAGTATGTGTATCAGAATAATGTAATCAAATGTAATATTATATGTAGGTCTGTGACGAGGAAAACCCGAAGAACACAGCAGATGACTAACGACCAGGAGGTAGTAGTAATAATCTTTTTCATACCAATCGTCATAAACTGGTTGCATTCCGTCATCCAGGGTTCCCTACTATGTCACAGAAAGCCAAATCACTATTTTACT
Source organism: Macrobrachium nipponense (assembly GCF_015104395.2). Classification (NCBI taxonomy): domain Eukaryota; kingdom Metazoa; phylum Arthropoda; class Malacostraca; order Decapoda; family Palaemonidae; genus Macrobrachium; species Macrobrachium nipponense. The sequence continues at coordinate 32,847,161 of NC_087222.1, forward strand.
GGCCTACAATGCTTACAGATATAAAAAGCACATAACTAATTGTAACACGTGTCATGAAAACAAGGGATACACTAAGACACCTGTCAGTTTAGGAGCCTATCCTGTGCCAAATCAATCCTTGAAAGAATATACGTAGAATTATTAACAGAATTACGAGTCTGACAGAGGGAAAAATAAACACTTCTTTAGTGTCAATAGTTCCTTGACACGTTATATAGAATTAATAGCACTAAAAACAAACACCGCAATGAGTGCGTTAGGAATATTTATGAGTGCTAAATCAGTAAACATGGAATTCACACATGATAATCTGACTCGGGTGGTGTAAATCAATAATAATCTCCTTAACACGTTGTGTGAATTCCTTTCCATTAAGAAAACCAATAATATATATCACCCAGAGTCAATCGGTTTGGTAGAATAACGGATAATTAAATAGGAAGTGTCAATGTCTTACGAGTTACAACTCGTGATATTGGATCCGAACTGGATTATAGCGGTTCTCGCGGTTTTAAATACCTTTATCATTTATATCTTGTATCTATAGAATTGATGCCGCAAGTAGCCTTATACGGTACGCCGCTAGAACACTTTTCCACATATTCAAGCCAACCATTAATTTATCAAATATATATAAAAAAATATATAAATAAATAAATATAAAAAAAAATAAGATAAATATGGATACAAGTGGAGTCATATAATACACTCCGTAAGAAGTCGGAAGGGTTACAAATTATAATAAAAAAGGAATCACGATAAAATCATAAGCAAACGTAACCATAGATAATTAAATATCCAAATATATATGCGTAAAGATTTGAACTCTAACTTAACGCTTTAGTAATGACAAATAAGCTAAAAGTTCAAACACATATCCAAAATCTACTGACATATTGTCTGTCCGGGGTGATTTATATTCGTAGTCAATGAAAAAAAAAAAAAAAATAAATAAATAAATAAAATAATAATAAATAAAATAAATAAAATAAAATAAAAGAGATTTTAAAGTCAGGAAGTCTAGAAGTGAAAATGTTACCTATGAAATAATCCTATATGAATCTTATACAGGGCTAATAATATATATAGAATTTGTATGGAAACCTTTTTCATATAGTTTGAATAAGGAATATTTAATTTAACATAATTACAATTATGTAGATTTCCAACATGAAACTAATATATTGTTCAATTTGGTACTGTTTTTTTTTCAGACATTCTTTTCGTGTGGGTCGAGTATTAAAATATAATAAATTTATCCTAAAGTCGTATTTATTACAGCAAGTAACGTAACTCTTAGCTGGCTGAGAGCAATCTCCTGCCAAGTGACGACGTCATCATTGCCGTATCAGCATTTGTTCCTTTTAACCTCAATAATCTGCTTGCACAGGTTTCATCTGTGTGTCGTCTCTGCTTGCGAAGCAGATTGACTGGAGAAAGGAATGCTTAGCCCGAACTTCTCATGGGCAAGGCAGACGTTAGGTACAGGTGTCTATCGGTATGTGCAATGCAACTTGCAATCATTTTAAAATTAATACAAAATAACGAAATAGAATTCTACTACATCAAAATGAATTAATTTTTTTTTTTTTTTTTTCTGAACCTCATAGACAATTAGAGTCAATAATTCAGCTTATGACATGGGTAAACGGACATTTAGAATTATCAAGTTGTGGATATGAAATATTTACTTGCAACATTAGCCTATTTACAATTCAAGTAAAACATTCTTGGGAAAATGTCCCACATTTTCTTGAAAACCCCAAAGTTTATTTAGAAATTAGTTTACATAGTGGGTTTTTTTCGTTGCATCTCCTACCTATTAATAAAGTTTTTAAAAAAAATTAACCTCAGAGGATGCGCGCGAGAATATTGAATGTGAAACTTTTGTAGGGCACATAGAATCATGATTAATATTCTCTTTGACTCTTATGTTGCCTGGCAATCTTACAAATAGCTCCGTTTTCCACTTCTTTGTGTAATAATTCACTACCAGTAATATCGAATTTTCTTGGGATTTGTATTGATATCTGTTTATTTGTTATAATTATGGATATTTTTACAGTCATCATAGACCTGGATAGGTTCACTCATTGTTAATGCCATGGATAAAAAAGTTTGTACAGCGGACTTTTGAATTCCAAAATATCAGCAAATTCATGTGGGTTAAGTCTGGTCTAAATGGCTCTCTCCCCTCCCCTGTATTTGGATGTCGTCTGAATTTACTTTGCCCTTGTGACGAGTATAATTTCACTTGCAGGCTGATTAATGGAACCTGTTACAGTATCCGGCAGTACGAGAGTTTCACATCGCAACTTCAAAAAATCGTTCGTCGCAGCGGACGACTACAGTCAAGTAACAACCGCCTACAATGTGAAAGGAATTTCATGGACTTCTTCGACCGACACCGTATCTCGTCGTTAATCTCGTTTTCATGCGGAATGCTCCGGCGGCTGTCGGAATCGACTACAAAAGGGACATACTTCCGACAATTACGGCCCGAAGGATATTCAACTCTACTTTGCTGGCGAAGGACTCGTGCTGGGATGATCTATTCATCGCGAACGTAATCGTGTAGCTTAGGATGCAGAGAATAAGTATGAGCGCAATATAGAATGTTGGACCCGCCCAGGCAAATTTTCCCCTTGTTTTAACCCTGTGAAATAGGCCGTTTCATTGGGCTATAGGTGGTTGTCTGGAACTGTGTAATGGACGAAAAGTTGTTCGAACGCTAGTTAAAAGTGAAGTAGTCTAACCTCGGTCATGTATCCTATATATATAAAGTATCATGTATCCTATATATAAATGATCATAAATAACAGAATCGAAATATATTTTTTGCGTGTACGCACTCGGAATCTATATATAAATGATCATAAATAACGGAATCGAAATATATCTTTGCGTGTACGCAATAGGAATCTATTTAAAGTGCACATATATTAATCATAATTATATGAATCCAATATACATATGTATAAACAAATCAGGTAGCCTATAATCAATCTGTTACCTTTTATCTTACCAATATCTGCAGTTATATATGAGTTAGTATATTGATTAATGAATCAGATATATAACATTTAGCATAAAAATCAACGAATCAATCAGCATAAACATTAATAATTTTTATCAATTCATATATGAAATTTTTTTTTATCAGTGAAAATATGATTTATCATGTTAATCTTCATTCTGTGCAATTATCAGAGTACATTAGTATTTTCTGTAGCATATGTATCTTAATGAGATGAGGTGAAAAAACTGTATCATTATATATCACGTGATCACTATTATTTACCAATATCATTGTTTTATATTTTATTACTTGAATCAATTCATGTACACCATGAATTTTTATTTACTTATATATATATATATTCACATAGTGTCTGTATCACACTCCTATAAGTCAAATGCAAGTCAAGTTTGAGTAATATTCAGTAGTTGGTTTTGGTAGCTGACCGAGCTGATGTAAGTGTTTACATAATAAAAATATGGAATGTTAGTCCATATATATAAAAGACTAAAACTAAGAGGTCAACCAGATTGCTTGCAGGAATGTGATCAGACTAGAGACGCTAAAGATGACGTATACAATAAGTATGTAGGCTAAGTTGACATGCCATCATCTGTGGTCATTCATTTGTTTTGAAACAGTCCAAGCTCCCTGCTTGAGACAACTACCCCGACCTATAATTCAAACGGCCTACGTGATCTGTAGCGTGTCTCATTTTGATTGTGTGTTCGTATGAAACTATGTCATTTGTATGTATGTTCATATGTTCGAACTACTGTCTGTTCCTTCATAACTTGTAACAGAGATGGTAGACAGGCAGAAGGGAGTTAGCTATCGTCATTAGAAGACCTGTACCTCTTTACCTAAGCTTTATCATGTAGAGGAATAGGATTAGCCATCATCATTGGCAGAAGCGATCAAGCTATCGTTATTAGAAGACTTGTACAATCATATCTGATCTTCAGCATGTAAAACTTCAGAAGAATACATATATTTTTATATTTCGTGTTTTCTACAAGAACCTCCTCACCATGAGTTTAACACATCGTCGTAATAACTAACAAGATAATACCGACTTCGTAAGTGATCTACAAACCCCCAGACACTCCATTGAAGATGGAAGTGCAATACCAACCGACTTAGCGTAAGATTATCACTAGTCTAACATTACCTCATAGGGCGCCTTATCATACAAGGCACAAGCCCTAATATATATACCTTAGAAATGAGTGCTAAAGGAACCATTTCACTGAGCGACACAGGCTAAGCCCAGAAATACAATTTACTTTAAAAAATTGTTATATATAAACTTCTCCTGTTTTATAATTGAGCCTATTCTTTTTTGTATTACTTTTCTGCCTCAATCTTCCATACTGCTCACCAAAACCCGTTTTTTACATGGAACTTACCCAGTAATTATATAGCTAAGAGCTTCCTACCTACGGCAGCCTAACAATATAAAAACTACTTTAGTGCTAGCGTTGGTTACGGTGTAGCTGGAATGCCCCGCCCACTACTGGAGAGTATATAGGGAACAACCTGGCAGAGAGTTTCAATTCGTATTCTGCCAGCTCCCGGTGAACAACGGTGTATTTAGGCAACCTTCATCGGCGTATTGTGTTGATGAGTTCAGAGTTGTTGGTGAAGTTCTGTGCGGATGATTTTAAGACCAGGTTAGCTAAATCTTGTTATGATCCACTTACCAGATATAGTAAATGTACAGGTCAAGAGTGCAAGAAAGAAATCACTTGTGCTGAATGTTGTGAATGGGACGACAAGCAATGGTAAATTTTTAGGTCCCATCAGGACAAGATGGATAAGAACAGAAAGAGGAAAGCAGCTGCTAGGGCAGAAATTAAATCTAGTTTAAATGATGTTCAAGCTGCTGAATTAGTAGAAGATAGCGTGATTGTTTTGCCTGTAATTCCTGTTGCTTCTTCAATCCTTTCTCCTCCTACTTCTGTGCCATTAACTCCAATTCCAGGTTCACTTGCTCCCAATCCCAACACAATTGCAGCCTCGAGTCAGAATTTGATAAGGAGTTAGAATTTTTAGTGAGTACGAAGATGGAACTTGGTGCTTCTGTTTAAGCCTTAATGGAAAAAGGCAGTCAATCTAGTGTTAGTGCAGTGCACAGTGATTGTGTAGAGGAGATGGCTGTCTGGCCCACTGGTGCTCCTAGGCGAACATCACCGTCCCGCTCCCTCGCACTGGGGAGAAGACATACCAGAGGTCAAAGGGAGACCAGTGGCATTTGTCTCTTCAGTTGAACCTGCTGGTGGATCCCCAGGTGTCGAGAGAGTGCCACTGGAAGGTGTCTCTTTTGGTGTTCATGATCTGTCAGAGGCAGATGGCTCGACTCCCAACGAGAGTTGTCGTGAGTGCTTTCAAGATGTTTCACGCCCCCTCAAGAGACAGGCCAAGGGTATGGATAAGTCTCCTCCTCCTTCTAAGAGGACTAAAGAGGATGTCTTCAGTCTGCAACCTTCAGGCAGTTACGCGATGTCGCCTCCTGCTTCATTGGCGACTCTCCCTTCGTTCTGCCTGGAACAGCGGGGAGTCGTCGTTCCCTTGCATGGATCATCAGTATGTGTCTGCTAAACGTAAGACGGATTCTTCAGGGCAAGTTTCGTCGGCCTCGAAATCCCGACCTGTCTTGGATTTACCTTGGACTCCTGGACATAGTGCTCCTAAAGCGGTGGAGTGTTCCTGTTTGGCTAAACATTCAGCACCAGTTGCTATGCACCCGTCTTCCCCAACAGCTGAGTCAAGAGCAGTTTTGCCTCGCTCTCAGTCGTATTCTTCAACTTTAGATCCTTCGCTCACTCCACTTAAACAACAGTTGGATGACATCATATCTCTTTTGCAGAAAGCTCCAACACATTCCAAAATGGAAGATGTGGCATTATCACTTATCTCTTCAGATGAGGAAGAGGAGGAGCAGGATGTGTCTCCTTCATCTTCCTATTCTGCATTGTTGAGATATTTTCTCAACAACTTTCCAGATTTTTTCTCAACAACTTTAAATATTTTTTCTATCCTGAGGCTCCAGTATCCCCAGCTTCGACTTTCCTCATGAGGAAACCCGCTTCAGACAGTTTGGCCTTACCCAAGTTAGTTCTCTCTTCATCAACGAAGATGGTTTGGAGAGACAAGGACTTCTGGTTAGCTTCGAAGAGAGAGATGAGTTAAGCTTCTTTTGCTTTCCCTCCATGCAAATTGATAAAGAAGAGTTACTAATTTTACGGCACTAGGGAACTCCTTTCCTGGGAGTATCTGCCTCCTCCCAGGGTGACTTCTCGGGCCTCGTTGACTTTGCTAGGCATTCTGCTTTTCCATCGGCGAAAGTCATGCTCTCGTCCTTAGGAATGGAGCCGAAGATATACAATAATATGTTACCTATTTGGCACAGAATTCCTGTGTGGAGAACCTACAACACTAGCGATGGTGGCGCTGCCACAAAAATTTGAATATTTTGACTGCCATGGTAGGAAGCTTTCAGCTACAGGCAATTACATGGTAAGTATGTGTAAAATTAATTTTATTATAAAAAGGTCATTTTTGAGAAGGATGTTCTCACACCGTATGGAGTTATGGGAGTTCCATTCGACAACGTCCTTGAGGAGAGAGAGAGAGAGAGAGAGAGAGAGAGAGAGGACTGCCCGAAAGATGAGAACGACTCCGAGAGTTTTCCGCGGAAGAGACGAGAGAGAAGATTAGAGAGTTTGCATGGTTTGTATTGATGTTGAGATGTGTAGTATGTATTTGTGTTTTGGTTTCCCGTATGAGAGAGAGAGAGAGAGAGAGAGAGAGAGAGAGAGAGAGAGAGAGAGAGAATCGGCTGTTGGTGAGTTCTGGGTTGTCTGCTGGTGCAGCTGGAGTTAGTTTTCAGTTAGTCTTGAGTCAGAGCCTGTGAGGGTCAATAGTGTCGGCAGCAGTCTATGAAGAATGTTGAAGGCTTTTAAAGTCAGTTAAGTTGAATGTTATTGATTTGTTGTTTAGTTGTTGTTAAGTTTGATGTTGCTTGGAGTTGTGCCTGTGTTGTTAGATTTGTTGTGCTTATGAGTTTCTGTTGAGTTATGTGTGAGTTATTGAGGGTTGTTGTTGGTGAGCTGTTGTGATTCCTTGGTGTTGTTAGTGGGTGTGTGTGTTGCCTTTTTGTGTTGTTATTTTTTTGTGTTAGTGATTGTTTGTGCTGTGGTCTTTTGTTGTGGTTGTATTCCTTGTTTGTTGTTGTGTTGGTGAGTTATGGTTTGTTCCTTGTTTGTTTGCTGTGTTGTTGAGTTGTGGTTTTATTCCTTGTTTGTTTGCTGTATTGTTGAGTTGTGGTTGTATTCCTTGTTTGTTGTGTTGTTGAGTTGTGGGGTTGTGGTCCTTGGGTGTTGTGTTTTTGGGTTGTGGGGTTGTGGTGCTTGGTTGTTGTTTTCGTTGTTGGTGGTGTCTCAGTGACCTCGACCAGCGGACAGCACAGCATAACCCTGAGTATCTGGAGTTGGATGAGTATATGTGTTTGTGTTTTTGTTCTGTGTGTATGTAGGTCAATTATCCTGTACGTATTCCGTAGTGTAAAGAGGAAAGTGTGGCTGAGGGTGAGTTTGGCAGCTGGATTGGTTAAGTTTATTGGGGGGGGGGGGGGGGGGGGGGGGGGGGGGGGGAATTTTGCCCGGTTGTTTTTGATCCTGTGATCCCGCCACAACCCAAGCAGAGGGTAAAGTATTGGTATATAGCCATGCTAATAGATATGGCAGCAGCAAGAGTCTGCCCCTCAGACTCGCATGTCAGCAAGATCAGAGAGGCAATGCAGTTATTCCTGTCTCAGTAGGAAAAACCACCTCAGCAGTGACAAATCATTCTGTGTCACCTGTCATCCTTGGAGAAGCTGGCCCCTCGTGAGTGAGTAGCTTCACCTTCGTTCTGTTCAGTGGAGAATGAAGGAGTTTTGGTCTCCGTAAGGGAGTCCCCATTCTTCCAGATGCCTTTCTCAGAGGAAGCAAGGAAGGACTTATCTTGGTGGTTCCAATCCCGAGATGCTTCTGTTTGCCGATACATCGACTGAGGGATAACACACACTTGGAAGAGTTGCTGGTTTCAGGTGTGTGGAACCAGGACTTTAGACAGGTCAACATCTGGATCTCAAGGGGGCATTTTTGGCTCTACAAGATGTTCAGGATCCGGTGATGGGGGCCACGCCATGGTGTTTTTATCACCAATACAGTAATACCTCAATCTTACGCTATACGAGTCGTGTGAATTCACAATAGCACAAACTTTACCAACCATTTACTTTTTTTTTCAAGGGTAATGTATTAAGCTAATTTTTAAATGAAATTACAGTAACTTTAATTTTATTCAAAAGTTAGCTTAATACTTATGGAGCATGATTAGGGTCATATTTAGTGTTTAAACTCTTAGAAGTAAGCATTTATGAGCATTTTTAAGATACCGTGCCGAGCTTACGGAAAAATCCTCTTGCGCAAGGTGGTCTACAGCCTAACCTCATTTTTTAAGTTCGGGGTATTACTGTACATCTGTACAGTATTGGCATAGGTCAACAAGCAGCGGAATTGGATTCTCTTCAGCTTCACATGTTGGCGATGCAGGTTAACGAGTGGGCAGTAGCACGATCAGTAGAGCTGTCTGGCAGGTAAATCTAAATCCCAGGGAACCAGAACATAGTGGCAGACAAGCTCAGTCGCCAGGGTCAGGAGATAGGGACAATGTGGTCCCTACACCCAGGACATTACAGAAAGATTGTTCAATATTTTGGGGCTTACTAGCTATAGACCTCTTTGCAACCTTGCACAACAGAAAGCTCCTGGCGTTTTGTTCTGTTGTACCAGACCCGTGGACTGCAATAGAAGACACTTTTCAACACCCATGGGACAATCTCCAAAGCCTATGCTTTTCTTCCATTTTGTCTGATTCAGTGCGAAATCAGCAGGGTCATGATCACCCCAAATCTCAGATGACCCTGGTTGCTTCCATGTGACCACTTGCCAAGTGGTATCCGGACCTGCTAGCTCTACTTTCCTAGGTAACAAGAGAGATTCCCCTTTGGTACAACCTGCTGTTTCAGCTGCTCATAGAGAGGTATCACCAGGCTGTGAGAGAACTGCACTTCACGCCTGAAGGCTATCCAGCGACCAAGACGTCTGGATACCTTTGTAAATTTTCAGCGGCTGTGTACCGGAGGAAATGGGTCGTCTTCTGTTGTTGGTGTCGTCGATGGGTTATCTCTCTGGTTGGATCTCCATTCAGCATGTCACAGACTTTCTTGTCTTTCTTCGCCGAGAGAAGTTTCTTTCCGTGTCAGCGTTCAGGGACTACAGAGCTGCCCTTGGACTAATCCTTTGCTTGAAGGGTGTCAACCTCTCTTCCTTGTGGAGATCTCCATGCTGTTGAGAAGCTTCAAACAGTTTTGCCTTCTCAGGGAATTCAGCCCCCCTGAGTGGGATGTGACTCTTGTCTTACAGAGCTTGACTTGTGCACCCTAGCCTTTACAAGAGTTGTCAGACAGGGATCTGACCTTCAAGACTGTGTTCTTGCTTACCCTGGCATTGGCAAAGAGAGTTGGTGAACTTCATGGACTTTCCTTCAGTGTTAAACACTTGAAGGGATGAGGATCTGTCATGCTCTAGTTTGTCCCAGAATTGTTAACGAAGACTCAGAATCCATCGGTTCCTGACACCAGATTCAAGTTCTTTTTGATCCCCTACCTAGAGGACTTTGCTGGTAGTGATCAAGACAATGTACTACTGTGTCCAGTTCGAGAGTTGTGGTGCTATCTAAAGAGGTTTCGACATATCTGTCCTGAGTGTCGACGACTCTTTGTTAGCGCTGGCTCAACCAAGGAGGAGGTGTCCAAGGACATGACTATTTTCTGGATTTGTGAGAAAATCAAAAGAGTGCACTACTTCTGGCGAGGTAGTTAGGAGTACCTTCTGAGTAAGAGCTTACAAGGTTATGGGCATTAGTCTGTCCCTTGCATTCTGGAAGAACCTGTCGCTTCCACAAGTACTAAGGGTGGGAGTGTGTTCAGGAAAAACTACATTCACATCCTTCTACCTTTGGGATGTTGCCCATGGGTTTATAGTCATTTTCTTCCTTGTGTCTTCTGGTGGCCAGTCAACAAGTTGTGTAACTCACCTGGCTTCCCTAGAGAGACAGATAGCATCTTGCCTAAGTTGTTCATTTACAAAGAGAGAGTGTGAATGAGTGACTGGCCTCCTTCCCTTCCCTTTATCTTTTTATACCCTTCCTTGCCTGTAGGGCAGAGGGAAGGTTGGCGTGTGATGCAGGTGAGCCACATAACTGAGTACTGTACCCTGTCTATAATCTAGAAGTCTGTTGGTTAATAGATTCATGTCCATCCCCTCTCTCTAGCAAAGGGAGAGAGGAGCTGACAATTAAATTTATTATTCTTTTATTTTTTCTGACATGAGGGGTTCATCCAAACCCTTTTTAAATAAACGATGCTCTACATGCCCATTAATTCGCAAGGCCCAGAAGTCTGGCAGTTGAACATCACATAAGCTTAACAGGTCAGAGGCACAGGACTCCTTCCTCTGCTCTACAAGACCAGGAAGGAGGCCCAGGTGAATTGAAGTACCAGTCAGTTCAGAGATTTACTCAGAATCCTTCCATCAAGAAGGCTGAAGGTTTGTATTGGTTTAGGAACAAACTACAAATATTTAAAGTAATTTGTATTTTTCTGAACATACGAACCTGAAGGTCTTTACATAAATTGCCCAACTCAAGCCACCTCTCATTCTGGTACCTGAGCCAAAAGGTTAAAGTGAAGCATAAGGATAGGGGTGGGCAGGACTCCCACTCTACCGTTGATATTTAACCACCTTATTTAAAGTTAAACAGCTGTTTTCCCAGCTTGCGTTGCAATTATATCCATATGTCAAGACCTTCATGTTTGTATATTAGGAAAAATATAAATTACCTGAAAAAATTGTAGTCATTCCACCTTTGCAGCATTAAAAACCAAAAGCCTTTTTACTTTATTCATTTTTATTTATGTATGTATACATTCATGTAGATTTTGGTGGGCTGGAGTTAAATGTGAATATATTGCCAAGTCGCAAACCATGCAAATGCAGATACACTAATTGAGGAAATGCTGTAATATGAAATTTTCATAGGTATGCAAACCAAAACCTTATATCATATCTACCATTGCAGCCTCCCCTCTTTGCTCATCAGGCCAAAACAAGAAGTGCTTGGTGATGGCATATGAGTGAGGGGAATTCCCTTACTCACTCTTCTCAACCACCAGTTAACCCATTTCCAACATGCACTGAAAGATATTCCTTTACAAAAAAGCTCTGGTTTGTATAGCTCTGAAAACAGTCATATTTGAAGAAATGTGGCAGCACATACCTTCCAAGACTGTCATCAGTATTGCTGGTCGTAATATTTAGTTACTTATGTATTGTATCCACAATAACAATCAGTGAAACTAATTTGAAAACTTTCATCTCTCTTCAAATTACTACTCAATTCACCTTTACTATTTTTTCTTCTTATTATCTACTGCATCTGTGGATAATATGGTGTTGCTGGGTCACATATAATTAAGCATTTGCTGTATACTGTACCCTTCCTGCTGTCACCCCACAAAACTCTTATGCCGGTCTCATGCATTTCCTATTCTTGGCCTTTGATTTGTTAATAAGATATGTTCATAAGTAATTTGTATTGTAATGTCAAGCTAAGAAGGTTTACAGATGCGAGGTGGTGGGCGTCAATATTAATTGTTAATCTGTTGTTGCATTGTTGCCTCGGGAATGTTTTGATGCTGTGTCTGGACAACGTTTGGTAGGATTGAATTCGTGTTTGGATAGAACTATCAAATGCACACTTTGTTAATTGGCCTGAGACCTTTATGAGAACCTGAATTGAATTTGATTTATTAATTTGCTGCTTCAGTTCTGGCATTATGTATCCTAACTCTGTGTTACATTCTTTGATTTCAGATTCTCCTTCAGAAGAACCTTCCTTCTTCGTCAGTTTTGATTAGCTTCAGGATTTTGGAAATGCATGTTGTTTAATGGTACTACATGGAACAACACCAATGGCAACTCTTAAAGTGTTTGAGACAACAGTGAATTATTGTACGTGTATTTAACAAATTTAAACAATAAGTATAAGTTGTTTTGAATATTAGATTCATATATCAGCAGTGAATTCTGGTTATAGTCCTTCAAGATATTGAATTTCATTTTTAACAGATTTATTGAGTAATTATTTGTAAACAATTCTGTGATAAGAGTTGTGAATTGAACAGAACGGGACAGGACATAAGGCTAAAATGAATCCAGAATATTCTTTAGAATTTCCTTTGAAAAGTGAAACTGAAGGTGCATTATCACTGCCTTCCATAGATCAAGAAAACAGCAACATGGCTGCCTTTAGTGGAACCAGTGATGGAGACTTTTTGTCTCTGGATCCATTGATGGACATCAAAATAGAGCCAGAGGAATTCTGTGAGTCTAATGAAGATGATGAATATTCATATGAAATGAATTCAACAGTGAATGAAAAACATCCACAAACCTGCAAAAAGGAAGTAAAACAAGAAAGAAGGATCCGTGACAGTGGAGAGAAGCCTTTTAGATCAACTGACTGTGAGAAAGCATTTTACAAAAAAACAAATCTTACAAGTGATATCACAAATCCTACCAGAGAGAAATTCATATGCAATGACTGTGGGAAAGCATTTTCATTGAAACATAATCTTATAGTTCATATGAGAATCCATACGGGAGAAAAGCCATTCATGTGCAAGAAATGTGGGAAAGCATTTTCCCAGAAACCAAGTCTTACACTTCATATGAGAATCCATACCGGAGAGAAGCCATTTATGTGCAACGAATGTGGGAAAGCATTTTCCCAGAAACCACATCTTACAAGTCATATGAGAATCCACACTGGAGAGAATCCATTTATATGCAACGAGTGTGGGAAAGCATTTTCCCAGAAACCAAGTCTTACACTTCATATGAGAATGCATACTGGAGAGAAGCCATACATGTGCAAGGAATGTGGGAAAGCATTTTCCTACAAACCACATCTTGCAAGTCATATGAGAATCCATACCGGAGAGAAGCCATTTATGTGCAAAGAATGTGGGAAAACATTTTCCCACAAACCAAGTCTTACACTTCATATGAGATTGCATACTAGAGAGGAAAAAGAAACAACATGATCAAATAAACCAGTTAAGGCAAGATCTCTCAAATGACCAACTATATGACAGATCAAAATCACTCACAAAATCTGCTCAAGAAAATATGGAAAATAAAGAAAAATACAGAATAGGGGATGAACAAGTGAGTGGAAAACTGGCAGAACACCAAACCAATGTAAAGGTCCTAGCTTCACAAATAGGAAACAAACAATAGAAGATAAAAATAAAACAGATAAATAGGCAGTTTGGTGAAAATCCAAAGATTGAGTATAGGAAGAATACGAAAGAAAGTGGAGGTACAAACACCACCAAGCAAGGAAGACCTAGAGAGATTTTGGAAGCCACCGTTTGAAGACCCTAGACAACACCAAGAGAATTCATGGATTGACACCATTAGGCAGAAGAACAGCCAGAAACAGCAAATGCCACCAATAAGGTTCACCATCGAAAAAGTAACAAAGAAAATAAAAGAATATAATAATTTCAAGATAACTGAAAGACAAGATCCCAAATTTCTGGCAAAAAAAGATCACAGCACTACACCACATTTATGCGCAAGCCTTCTCAAGAATAGTAAGAGAAGAAGAATCACCAGAGTGGCTCACAACAAGAAATACCAACCCTCTTCCTAAAAGCTCCGAGACGGGGCTCCCTAACAAGTAAAGGCCCATCTGCTGCCTACCAACAGGAGTCATAGCAGACGAGATCTGTGAACACCTAGATCAAGGCAAATATATGGAAAAAGAATGAAAGGGATGCACTAGAAACAAACTAAGCACTAAAGGTCAACTGCTAATAAACAAAACAATATTAGAAGATTGTAAGAAAAGACAAAGGAATCTTAGCATAGCTTGGATAGATTACAAGAAGGTATTTAACACTGTGCCGTGCACCTGGATATTCAAATGTATGGAATTAGACAACATCAGTGAGGAAATACGATCTTTCTTGGCAGCACAGATGAGTAAGTGGAAGACCACTCTCTGCCTAAAACACTGAGGGCCAGATAGTAATTCCAGACATAATGATCCAAAGAGGAGTATTCCAGGGTGATTGCCTCCCGCCACATCTATTCTGCTTGACCATAGATCTGCTTAGTAAAATCTTGAGCAACATTAACACTGGCTATGACCTAAGCAGAAGCAGAAAAGAGAAAACAAGAGTGAACCCCCTGCTCTTCATGGATGACCTGAAGTATGCAGATTCAGAAGAAAAATTGGAAGAATTAGTTAGGACAGTCTACCAATTCTCAAATGACATCCACATTGAATATGGGTTGGACAAGTTTGCCAAGAGTACAATAAAGAGAGGGAAAAAAGTAACATCAGAAGGAATAAATGTAGAGGAAGGCATGTTTGTTGAAGACCTGGCAGAGGAATCTGCATATAAGTAATTGGAAATGGAGAGAACACTGGTATAGAATACAAGAAAGTGAGAGAAAAGATAAAGAAAGAATACATCAGCTGCTTAAAGAAGAAACCTAAGTCAGAATTAACACCAAAGAACAAGATCACTGCCATAAACCAGCTGGCGATACCAGTAGTGACATATGTTTTGGTATTGTAGACTGGCCACAAGGTGAGTTAGACAGGATGGATATTAAAACCAGGAAGAATCTCACCCTACATAAAGTCACGTACATACACCAGTGTGTGGACAGAATATATCTTCCTCACAGAGAAGGTGAATTAGGCCTGACTGAGATCAACCAGGCCTATAGAGCAGCAATAGTAAGTCAAGGGCAGTACTTGAAAAGCTCTGAGGGCAAAAACATCAAAAAGGTTGCCCAACACCATAATGGAGCTCTCAGCCAACTAACATCAATAACAAAACAGGTTAAGAACTTCGCAGGAGGTCTGCTAGAAGACACAGAGGGTACTGAACAGACTCCAGCAACAACAATAGCCACGAAAACTAGGCAGAAATACCGTCACAGAGAGGAGAGACTTAAAATGGAAAGGTAGAAAGACCATGGAAGTCAAGAAGATTTCAAGAAGAATTGGAAAATTTACATAGACAAAGAAGAGTCACTTAGATGGATAAGAAATGGAGATCTAGGTTATGATGGAGAAAGACTGATAATATGAGCAGAAGACCAAGGCCTCCTGACAAATGGCTTCAAGAAAATGCCAGGCATATCAACAATTGACCAGTGTATGTTTTGTCATGCAGTGGTGGTTGAGAGTGTTAGTCATCTGATATCAGCCTGCAAGACCCTGCTTGCAGATGGTCACTACACAGCCCACCACAACAAGATCTGTTAATATACATGTATGTACTATATCGTATATATATATAGATATATATATTAGTATGTTTTATAATATATAATATATATCTATATATATATATATATATTATACTATATATATATATATATTGAAAATATGTAGAGAATACAAAATTGAAGTGAAAGGAAAAGAGTGGGAGCATGAACCAGATCCAATCACCTCCAATAGGGGTGTTACCATCTTTTATGACAAGGAAATTCCAACAGGAAGATATATAGAAGGAGGTGCTATGAGACCTGATATTGTGATCTCGGATAAGGAATAAACAGCAAAAATTATAGGTGTGACAGTACCCAGTGGCTTTGGCCTCAATAGAGCTGAAAGGCATAAAATAACAAAATACCAAGACCTGAAAAATGATCTGAGAAGCACATGGGAACTGAAGGAAATAGGAAAAAATACCTTTGGTGGTAGGAGCAACAGGACTTATAAAGAAAAATCTGAGAAAATATCTTCAGGGTATATGAAGTTGCCCAGTATAAATGAGGTGCAGATTGCCGCCCTCAAAGCAATGGTAAACACCTTGAAACGAGCCCTTGGATATAAGGCTAGTGGAATATAGAGTTGCAACCATAGACCCCAAGCTGGGGCCCATTACACCCCTGATATAAATTGAAAATTAAGAATAACCTAAGTGAAAGAGAAACCATATAGTTGCTCTATATGTCAAAGAAGTTTTTCTCAACCAAGTCCTCTCAAAAGACAAGAGAATTCACACTAGACAGAAACTGTTTACTTGATCTGTGTCCAAGTAGTTTTTATTACGTGATTTTATTTAACTTGACTCTTGTGTCTGTTTTGAATGAAGGTGTCTCAAAATGTGTGTGAAAACTCATGCTAGAAAGAAGTCATATCCTGTATCTGCACTTCGTTTCCAAGAGTTCTTTTTTTATTAGGTTCATCTTAGAATGAATGTGTTAACTCAAAAGAAAGACGATGTTGAAACAGTTTTTCTCTTGTAGATTCATAACATATGTGAGCACTTATGAAGGATAGATATTGCCCATTTACACTGCTTGTTTTACTTTTGCCTTGTATTCTGCAAATCACAGTCATTGGTTCTGAATGCCAGACTGTTTTTCAGGTGTCAAAATACACTAGCAAAGTCACTCATCAGAGAGGATGTTCAGATTTGTTAATGTTTTGCACCCCAAAGTAAGTTGCACTTGATGTTGAGATAATTATTGTGAACTTGTCTGCAAAATCTATAGAAAGAAAGGCAACAGCAACCTAAGGGACGATAAAAAGAAAAACCATATTTATATTTTTATCATCTAATTCATGACCATCATCATTGCTGTTACTCAAAGAAAAGGAGAATCTGGAGGAGGGTCTGAGTAAAAAATGCAGATGAAGGCTCTCCATTTGCAGTCTTTATTAGATGTCAAGGCAGAGCCAAAGTATTTTCGCCAGAGTGAATTTGATGCAGAATGATTGTGTAACCTTTATGCAAAGGTAAAATAAATAACTTTTAGTTTTATTTCTTACAATTGTTCTCAATGAACATTGTACAGTGCTAGGTTAAGAAACTTTCCTTTGCCTTCTCCACTTTTCTTGTTCCTGTGTATTTTTTGTATGATTTCCCAATAAAGAATTAGTATTGTCTTTGGCTGACATGATGTTTTCTTCCTTTTGTTATTCAGCATTGTGCTTATATGCACTTGCATATGTAGTTGTAAGCTTGAATATTTCCATGAAATGTTATCCCTAGTGGAAATAGAAAGGATTGATATCTTCATTAAACTTCAATGAAATTTAGGTGCAGTTTTATTTAATTATTTTATATTATATGTTCTTGTTTTTAATCTTCTACAAAGAATGTGCTGCAGCATTTGTAAGTAAATCCTAATGCCTTGTATTACCTCACTAAACACAGTGGACTGTGTATTTTGTTTTAGGTTAACCAGTCAGAAGTGTTGAAATTGGACTTGTTTTGTAAAAAACTAAGGTAATGTATTATTATGCTTAGATCAAACTTTATTTTATTTCATTGTATAAACTTTGAAAATATTGATAAATAATAAAAATAGTTTATTTATAAATAAAAACTTTCATTTGACCCCAAAAGTGAAAGATCAATTTGCAGGATTATTTTCTTTGATAAAGTGAATCAGTTTAAAAAGTCTGAATAAAAACAGAATATTACAAAACCAACAAACACATCTTGCTATGAGGGAGAAGTTTAATTGAAACTTGACATCCTTACTAGGTAGCTACCTCTTAATTCAAACTGCAATCCTAACTGTTTCTGTAACTAGCTTTAACCTCTAAAAGAAATGACTGTGATAATTACTCCTTTGGACCTGTGGAGCTGTTCAACAAATTGTGTAGCTTACCCGGCTCCTTTATCAGAATAAGGTTGCATCTCTTCTCAGATGTGCAATTGTGGAGACGGGAGAATGAATGAGGGAGTGACTGGCTTCTCTCCTCTGCCCCTTCATCCCCCTTCTCCTCCTTCGGGCAGAGAGTGCATCCGGCCGCCACATGCTGGAACTGGAGCAACCATTCTGTTTATCTTTATAGAGTATAGAAGCAACCGCCCCTTTCTCTAGCAAGGGGGAGGTCCCTGACAATAAGACAAACCCACTGCTTATATTTGCCCTATCTATAACTCTCAGATTCATCCCAGTTTGCTTTTGAATGGGGTTACGTTTTTCAAAACTGATAAAAGCTACAACCATGAGTTATTTTTTGTTGTATTCTACATGGAAATTGTGGCACATTTTCATGTATAAACACTTTGATGTAACAGGCCTAATATAAAACAATGCGAAAATTACAATGAGGTGACTCTAGCATTTCTGAGATTTTCGGCAGTTACCACGTGCGGAGGGAAGGAAAAAGTGTTTTTCAAAAATTCACCATAAATCAAAATACTGTGCTAGAGACTTCCTGTTTGTGCAAAATGAGGTATTGAAATATATGACAGCGCAAAAAAAAATTTCATATATGTATACAAATCGTGCTGTGAGCAAAACGGTTAAAGCTAGTGAGTTAATTTTTTTTTGTATTGTACATTAAATTGCAATGATTTTGGTATATGTATAACAAATTGTAAAACGATCAAAGCAACACAGAGAAAATATTATCACAAAATGATGCATGAATTCGTAACGAGCGGACGTAAAACAAAGTTTTTTTCAAAAATTCACCATAAATCGAAATTGAAAAGTAATTGATTGAATATTACTAGAATGTAAGAGTTTTAGCTTACAATTGCATTTTTCGAGCATTTCGGTCAAGTTAAAGTTGACCGAAGGTCAAATTTTTTTTATTTATCGTGATTTATATGAAAGTATTTCAAAACTGATAAAAGCTACAACCATGAGTTATTTTTTGTTGTATTCTACATGAAATTGTGCACATTTTCATGTATAACACTTTATGTAAGGCCTAATATAAAACAATGCGAAAATTAGAAATGAGGTGACTCTAGCATTTCTGAGATTTTCGGCAGTTACCACGTGCGGAGGGAAGGAAAAAGTGTTTTTCAAAAATTCACCATAAATCAAAATACTGTGCTAGAGACTTCCTGTTTGTTGCAAAATGAAGGTAATTGATTGAATATTACTAGATTGTAAGAGTTTTAGCTTACAATTGCATTTTTCTACCATTTTGGTTGAGTTGAAGTTGACCAAAGGTAAAATTTTTTCTGTTTATTGTGATTTATATAAGAATATTTCAAAACTGATAAAAGCTACAACCATGAGTTATTTTTTTGTTGTATTCTACATGAAATTGCGTACATTTTCATGTATAGCACTTTATGTAAGGCCTAATATAAGACGGTGCTAAAATTACGACAAGGTGACTCAAGTATTTCTGAGATTTTCGGCTGAGTTACCGTGCGCGGAAGGAAGGAAAGAGTTTTTTTTTCAAAAATTCACCATGAATCGAAATATTGTGCTAGAGACTTCCCGTTTGTTGCAAAATGAAGGTAAATGATTGAATATCACTAGAATGTTAGATTTTTTGCTTACCAAGAAATACCAATATATACTATATACATATACGTATATACAGTAGTACCTCGAGATACGAAAGGCTCTACTTACGAAAAACTCGAGATACGAAAGCCAATGCGAAAAAATTTACTGCTCTACCTACGAAAAGTTTTCAAGATATGAAAGGTTGTTGCTGTAAAGTCCCGAGATTCGCCCGGACCACCGAGAACAATTTTAAAACTCCCGCGCCGCCAACTGAGTAAACTCGCCACCATCCTCCCGCTCTCCCATTGGTTCCTGATGCTAGTCACCCCATAAGGTCCTGCTCTCCTATTGGTCAGCATCTACCCCTTGTGCTTTAAGTATTCTATTGGTAAAAGGATGCTGTAAATTGAAAAACTTATTCATGCAATACATTTAATAAAAAAAAAACATTAGGTAAAGATAGAATAAAGAATAGAAATGAATGGTTATTATACTGTTTGGTAGTTTCAGTAGTTGAAGAGAGATATTGAAAATTTATGGCTTACTGTGTAAAGTGATTGCTTGTCGATTGTTCGATACTTGTAAGTGCTGGATGTAAACAGACGTTTGGAAGCTTTTTTTTATAGTTAATGGTTACTTAATAATTATTTGAAATGAGTACATGCAATACATTTAATAAAAAATTGTGAATTAGATATCATAAAATATAAAATAAATCTGACTGCCAACAAATACATATTTTTTAGAATTCTTCTGTTTTATTATTACGTTACGTATACGTATGTTTCATTATAGCTGTCAGTAACTCGGTATCTCCATTAGGTAAAGATAGAATAAAGAATAGATATGAATGGTTATTATACTGTTTGGTAGTTTCATTAGTTGAAGAGAGATACTAATGACAATTTATGGCTTACTGTGTGCTAGGAAAAATGATTGCTTGGCGCTCGTTCGATACTCGTAAGACGGGTAAGAGCTGAATGTAAACAATCGATTGGAAGGTTTGTTTTTTGTTTGTTTGTGTATTATAGTTAATGATTAATTAATAATTATTTGAAATGAGTACATACTGATTATTTATACATTTTATTGGCATATTCTAAGCCTTTAGCTTCTTAGGTTTAAATGTCAGAATCATAGACTAGGCTACAGTAGCAACCGCTAACATAGGCTAGGCTTATTGCTAAGGGACAAATGCTAAAGTCCTAATATATGCAGTAAAAATGGGGTTGAACATTACATGCAGTTGAATATTACGCAAGTATGTACAGTATTTTGCCTTTTTGGAGTCATATTTCTTCCGTCGGATCGGCGTTGTAACCCTAGAACATGTGTTGTAGGCCTGGAAATATAATTTACTGGGGTGTTTTTGGAGGGCTTGGAACGGATTAGCCATTTTACATGTAAAATGTGTTCCAAGATACGAAAAACTCATAATACGAAGGCCGCCTCGGAACAGATTAATTTCGTATCTCGAGGTACCACTGTACAGTATTGGCATAGGTCAACAAGTAGGTGAATTGCTTTCCCTTCAGCTCCACATGGTGGTGGTGCAGGTTCACGAGTGGGCGGTAGCACACTCAGTAGATCTGTCAGCCAGGTAAATCCTGAGGAACTAGAACAGCGCGGCAGACGAGCTCGGTTGCCAGGGTCCGGAGATAGGGACAGAATGGTCCCTGCACCCAAGACATTGCTGAAAGATTGTTCGATTTTGGGGGCTTATCAGCTATAGGCCTCTTTGCTATCTTGCACAATGGAAAGCTCCTGGTGTTCTGTTCTTTTGTGCCGGACCCAGGGGCAGTAGTAGGAGAGGCTTTACAACACCCACGGGACAATATCCAAGGCCTACGCTTTTCCTCCATTTTGTCTGATTCGTTGGGTGATCAACAGGGTCATGATCACCCCAAATCTCAGGATGACCCTGTTAGCTCCAAGTGGCCACATGCCGAGTGGTGTCCTGACCTGCTAGGTCTACTTTCCTGGGTACCAAGAGAGATTCCCCCTGGCACAACCTGCTGTACCAGCCACTCATAGAGAGGTATCACCAGGCTGTGAGAGAACTGTCACTTCATGCCTGGAGACTATCCACCATCTGTGAACAAGAGGTTTTTTCTCGTCACACGGCTACCAAGACGTCTGGATACCTTTGTAAATCTTCAGCGGCTGTGTACCAGAGGAAATGGGTCGTCTTCTGTGATTGGTGTCGTTGATGGGGTTTCTTTCTGGTTGAATCTCCTCTTCAGCAGGTAGCAGACTTTCTTGTCTTTCTTCACTGAGAGAAGTTTCTCTTCGTCACAGCTGTCAGGAGCTACAGAGCTGCCCTTGGACTAATCCTTTGCTTAAGGGGACCGTCCGCTATGGCGGATGACATGTCAACTTGAAAAAATAAAAAATCGAGTTATTACTTGTATCTATGCAGAAACATGCCGTGCATGCTTTCCAGAAGTTTCAGCCAATTATTTTTACAAATAATGAAGATATAGTGGTTTTTAAATGATGACGTCATCGTAACTGCGTCGTCTGTATGACTGAGTTTAACAGAATCGTTTTTGCATGTTTATTTTTGCATATGTACAGGAATTTTTTCAGATTTTTTTTGAGATTCTCATACATCTGGTAGCAATGAAAGGTAGTGTGAGTTGAGAGCTGGTCAGAGCGGCTATTTATAGGCGAGAGCCGCGAGACTCAGAGAATGACTCAGTTACGCCACAGACGTCAAAGGAGTTACATGCACTTCGTCACTTGCGTTTGGTCACTAGCTATTTATGATGTTTTTATAACTTCTTAGTGAACTTATAGCAATGCCAAAGTTGCCTAAGATCAAGAAGGCTACTCAGAAAACCCAAAAAAAGTATGGCTTTAAGCAAAATTAGCGAAGGCCAGGAGTGTGCTGAAAGAAAAACACGAAAATTAATTGTTTTCAGCTGCCCTCATTGTCTCATGTCTCGCCGTCAACATCATTGTCTGGTGTCACGCTGAGGGTACTAATACCACTTTTAGGGGTAGGACCAGGATCCTTGATGTAGAAATCAACAATAAAAGTACAAATAAAGTAATTATAATAATGTTGTTTTGACTTTTATAAGAAAAAAGCAAAATTTACATAGCAAATCTTTGGGAGCTCATAACTCAAAAACATACTTATGCGCATGTCGGTAACCATTACTCGGTTATTTATTATCCAATTTTGGAGAGAAAGATATCATTGGAAAGAGGAATAAAAATCCCATAATTCTGTCTGACAGAATTTTGATTTCTTTCTTTCTTTTTTTTAAAGAATTTTTTGAGTGTCTAGATTAAAAAAAAAAAAAATTATCATAAAAAAAAAAAATCAAAATTCTGTCACACAAAATTGTTCCGTATATAAAGAAGTGTTTATGGTATGATTTTCAATACAACTGATGTCATATTGGCGGAGAAATCTCTACCTATTTTTTTTTTAAACATAATTTTTGCTAATAAAAATTAAAGTTTTTGCTCAAATGACTTGAAATTTTTATATGATGAAGGTATTATATATATCTAAAACATATATGAAAATTATCTATTTTGCTTAATAAATAAAAAAAATAGACATCATAGCGGACGGTCCCCTTAAAGGGTGTCGATTTCTCTTCCTTGTGGAGATCTCCATGCTGTTGAGAAGCTTCAAACAGTTTTGCCCTCCCAGGGAACTTAGTCCCCCTGAGTGGGATGTGACTCTTGCCTTACGTAGCCTGACTTGTGCACCCTAGCCTTTACGAAAGTCGTCAGACAGGGATCTGACCTTCAAGATTGTGTTCTTGCTAACCCTGGCATTGGCCAAGAGAGTTGGTGAACATCATGGACTTTCCTTCGATGTTAAACACTTGAAGGGATGAAGATCTGTCATGCTCTAGTTTGTCCCAGAATTCATAGCGAAGACTCAGAATCCGTCGGTCCCTGACACCAGATTCAAGTTCTTTTCGATCCCCTTCCTAGATGACTTTGCTGGTAGTGGTCAAGACAATATGCTACTGTCCAGTTCGAGTGTTGTGGTGCTATCTAGAGATGTTTTGATATCTCCGTCCTCAATGTCGACGACTCTTTGTTAGTACTGGCTCGACCAAGGAAGAGGTGTCCAAAAATGGTTTCTTTCTGGATTTGTGAGAAAATCAAGGGAGCACACACTACTTCTGATGAGGTAGAGAGGAGTACTTTCTGAGTAAGAGCTTATTAAGTTTTGGGTATTGGTCGGTCCCTCGCATTCTGGAAGAACCTGTCAGTTCCAATGTACTAAGGGTGGGAGTGTGTTCATGAAAGACCACATTGACATCCTTTTATCTTTAGGATGTTTCCCATGAGTCCATGGACACCTTTTCCTTCCTGTGGTGGCTGCTTAACAAGTTGAGTAGCCCATCCAACTCCCCTAGAGGGACAGGTAGCATCTCGCCTAAGGTGCTCAGTTACAAGAGAGAGTGTGAGTGACTGGCCTCCTCGCCTGTAGGGCAAAGGGAAGTTTGGCGAATTGCCACAGGCTGAAGGGGCATGCGATGCAGGTGAGCTACATAACTAAGTGCTGTACCCTGTCTATTATCTAGAAGTCTCTAGATTAATAGACGCTGGTCCATCCCCTCTCTCTAGCAAAGGCAGAGAGGGGTTGACAATAAAACAAAACACTATAGGTTCATCCAAAACCTTTTTGAATCAATAAAGCAATACATTACATGCCCATTAATTCAAAAGACCCAGAAGTCTGACAGCTGAACATCACATAAGTTCAACATGTCAGATGCACGGGACTCCTTCCTCTTCCTCTGTTCTACATGACCAGGAAGGAGGCCCAGGTGAATTGAGGTACCAGTCAGTTCAGAGATTTACTCAGAATCCTTCCATCAAGAAGTAAGTTTCCATACATAATGATTGAAGGTTTGTATTTGTTAGGAACAAACTACAAATATTATAAGTAATTTCTGGGCTCAGTTCGTGTCGCTGCGCGAAATATCCTTTAATCCATTATTTCTAAGGTAAATGATCTAACAAATACCAGAGAATAAACAAAATAAAGAAAAAGGTCAGTATAACTGACTCGCTCACCCTCCAAGAGGGCGTCGGTATGAACACTAGGGCGAGTGAGACCACTACCACGAACCTCTTGCCAATAGAAATCTCCCACAACAAAACCCCCACAAGAGGAGAGCCGACCCACAGAACGGGGCAGCAACTACTACTACTCCAACCCACGCTAGGGACTGCCGCCCCTCTGGTGGCCATCCTTAAAGTTAAACGCGAACCCGTGAGACGTAAATTTTATCTCTGTGCTTTCGTGCCCTTTTTTCGAGGATTTTACTTACCATGGAGTGTTCAGCCATCGCATCAGCTAAGTTAAGTATTCCAAAAGGTTCCTACTTAGTTTTTTCCTACCTTGAGTCAGTATTTGCCGTTTTTTAGGTATAAATGCTGATTCTCGGCCGGAAGCGTGGCGGCATTGTTCTGCCTCGTGGCGGGTTCGTTCTTGGTCTCCCATACCTAGAACCTTCCCTTGATTTTACGTCTCTATTCCTGTTTATCTATATTATGTTAGGGGATCCAGCCTGCATTGGTTTATGTCATGCATGCATGTCTTTCTTTATCTTGCTTAGGCATTATCTCTTCTATCCAGACCCTAGCCATAGCTCTTAGTATCGGCCCCGGCTAGCTTTGAGTGGTAGACTTTCTCTCGGGTTAGTCGTACACTCCTGGATTTTTTCTCCTACTACTTTATTTCCCCTACTTTGATTTTGATTTAAGTATTTTATGTGATTTTATTTGATTTTGGTTAGCCTAGGGCGTCTGGTTCGTTATCTTAGCCTAGGTTTTTTATATCATGGTCCCCATTAGTTTTGTTGCTTCCTTTTATCAGTTTTGTTGCATCTACGGTTGCATCTCGCTGATCAGTTTGGTTGCATTACCCTAAGCTATAGATTTCGTTGTTTTATCATGTTACCGTTTCGTGGTCACCATGTGATCGCGATACAGCCAGACGCCCGTCCAGTCACCCTGCCCTCCTCCCGCTCTCCCATAGAGCTGGGGGGAGGGAGGTCCGTCCATTGCTCGCTCCACCACCGGGACCTGGTTTCCCTCTCTCCTACGCGGAGGGAGTAGGGGAGGCTGGACAGCCACGTGACTGGGTTTGACCGTGTCTCTCTGCTTCACGGTGCTTTGTTGTGACGAGGTAGGGGGATTGGCCTCCCCTCTCCTTTGTTGCTCCGTTGCCCCGCTGTTAGCTGGAGTTCTGTTTCGCCCTCTCGCCCCTTCCCGGATTGTCGGTGCTCTATTTTTCTTACCGGAGCTCCGTCGATCACGAGGGAGGGAGCTGGTTCCCCGCTTGCGGGCGGACCTCAGGCGTGCAGTTGGTCTCATTTACCTAACCATCCCGTCTCGTCGGCACAACGGGGAGACGGATACCACCGCGATTCGGAATCATTTCCGGAATTTAGTGCTATTTTATGCTTAAGTCTATCATAAGTTTATTTTAAGCTATCATAAGTTTAATTTAAGCTAGCTTAAGCTGGGTCCCTCCCTTACCCCTGTTTTAGACACCGGATCACACCGGAGTTATAGCCTATTCAGGCGGTAGGGGAGGGGTTATGCCCAAAAATTTTTCACTCTCCGGCATGCATCGGAGTTCTAATTTAGCCTGTAAGTGATGTCTTTTATGGTACTCATGTATCCTTCCACTTACAGACCACCAACTGCGAGCATCCTGGATGCAACGCCATGCTCCAGGACCCCTGCGGGCATGAAGTCTGTAGGTCCCACGCTCCGTGCGCGACTCCGCATGGGAATCTACAGGTCTGGTACCATGAGACCTGTACAATCTGTTATGATCTCGTGGGTCAGTTCTTAGACGGGGTAAGTATTTCCAGCTGTATACATGAACTGTAAATACTGTACTATATCTTAAGTTTAATTTTAGTGATTTCTTTTAAGCTTAAGTTCCTTATATGTTGTGAATTACATCCCCAAATACTATAGGTTTAAGCCCGGTTTTAGTTTAAGGTTGAACTTCAATTTTAAACTTAAAACTAATAGACGCCCTCTCTTCCAGGCTGCTGCTGTTAGAGAGACCGCTCTTGCAACCCTGAGGGCTTGGGTCGGCGGCTTCGGCAAAAACGCCGCCAAGGGACAGCCCTACATTCTTGAGAAGCGGATGGCTGTCCTGCTGTTTCCCCGGCGGCAAGTCGACGGGGGTGGTAACGTCGAACCCGGCAGAAAGCAGCCCAAGCCCCGACTATTGGCGGGAGCGATCCAGCAACAGATCGCTGCGTCGATGAAAGAACCAGGCCAGGATATCTCGTCGGAAGTCGTGACACTGGACTTGAACGTAGAACCAATGGTAGGTGTTGACGACCTGTTGGTCGAGGTAGGTACGTTGGACGCCCAAGGGCTTCCCTTGGGCGCCACTGGATCTTCTTCTCCTGCTACTTCTCTGGCTTCCTTCCAAGGCTTTACAGGAGCTGAGCTCCATTATTCTTCACCTAGTGCTTCGGTTAAACCCAAAGTCAAGGGCCAAAGGGTACAGAAAACCCTTAAGAAGACGTCGTTGTCGTCCAAAAAGACTTCGTCGGCGTCATCATCTCGTAAGTCTCCGGCTACAAACCCCGGAGCAGAGAAATCTAGAGCTTCTGCTTCAAGCTCTAAGTCCTCGAAGAGCAGGTCTTCCAAGGAGAGGCCCCGTACTCCGGCGGAGCCAGCGGTCTCTCCTCTTCTTTTGGTGCCTATGCCGAGTTATCCCTCCACCTCCGCATCAGCTCCGGCTTTGGATCCCAACGCTGGGTTGATGCAACAAATGGGAGACTTGGTTGGCTCATTGAGGAATAGCATGGAGCAGATGTTCTCCCGGTTGTCCGAAAGGATTACATCCCAGGACAACATAATTGCCGGACTCAACCAGGCCCCTCTGGCTACTCCTCCAGCATTCGGTGCTGGATTGCTACAGCTCCCTCCTCACGATTCTCTGCCTCCGTTCTCAATGAACAACCCCTGGAGAGTGGCTTCATACGCCCCTTTCCAGGACGGTCTTTTCTCCATCCCGGAATGCGGCACTCGAAGGATTGAGGACTTCGAGTTCTATCCGGAGGGCCTCCAACCGCCGTTCATTGGCTACGCCAGGCTTATGGATGCAGCCATGACTAGGGAGGATAAGGTTCCGAAGGAGACAGTTCTTTACTCCCGGGACCAGGCTCAAAGAGAGTGGCTCAGGTGTTTGGAGGAAATGGACTGTACAAACACTAGAATTCAAGCCTTTAAGAGTCCCTTCACCATCTTTACGATGGATGAAGAAACCCCTCTTCCCTTCTTAACTAAGATTGCTACGGTCACCATTCTGGCTGCCCTGAAGGGAGAATCCTTACCCCAATTGAGGGAAGCAGGCCCCACCTCTCCTTTGCTCCCTTCACTTGGAGATTTGTGGGAGGATCTGCCTAATACCTTTTCAGCGGGCAAGCTCAAGCCAGACTGCGCCATGGACCAGTTCGGCGAGAAGCTACCTAGACTTCCTGATAGCCTCATTCAAGCTGAGTTTGAGGCCAAGTCTAGGCTTGCCAGGTCCATGAATACCATGGCAATGACGGAAGTAGCGGCTCTTTCCTATGCTTCAGAGCTGCTCTTCAAGCTCCTGACCAAGTCTCAGACGCACACGGTCCAGTCTGACTTGTTCGAGTTCGCGACTGCTAGGGTTAATTGCCGGAAACACGTCCTCCAGGAAGCAACTATTCGGCATGAACCGAATAAGCTGCTTTCCTCCAACATCTGGGGGGCAGACCTCTTTCCTGAGTCTATGGTCAAGGAGGTCCAGGCTGAGGCAACAAGGCTCAACCAGAGCCTCAAGGATCGTTGGGGGTCCTTACCTTACAGACCTTACAGACCTTACATCTTGTTCGGGTTGCCCCAGGTCCCTCAGTGTGAGGCACCTCTAATGTCTACCAGAGAGTTGCTAGTACATCTTCCGGTATATTTTGCATCTTCCAATCTTGGATGGTCTGGGATGCAGTTTAGATATTTGTCGAGCTTATTCTTAAACACATCTCCGCTCACTCCTGATATATTCCTCAGATGAGCTGGCAACGCATTGAATAGACGCTGCATTATCGATGCTGGTGCGTAGTGGATTAATGTCCTGTGTGCTTTTCCTTATTTTTCCTGGTATAGTTTTGGGCACTATTAATCTACCTTCTGCTTGCTTCTTTCTTGATATTTTTAGTTCCATGATATTTTCTGCTATTCCATTCTATCTGTTTCCATGCCTGAATTATCATGTAGCGTTCTCTTCTCCTTTCTAGACTATATAATTTTAAGAATTGTAGTCTTTCCCAGTAGTCTAGGTCCTTAACTTCTTCTATTCTAGCTGTAAAGGACCTTTGTACACTCTCTATTTGTGCAATATCCTTTTGATAGTGTGGGTACCATATCATATTGCAATATTCAAGTGGACTACGAACATATGTTTTATAAAGCATAATCATGTGTTCAGCTTTTCTTGTTTTGAAGTGCCGTAACAACATTCCCATTTTTGCTTTACATTTTGCCAACAGAGTTGCTATTTGATCATTGCATAACATGTTCCTATTCATCATCACACCAAGGTCTTTAACTGCTTCTTATTTGTGATAGTCTCATTATTAGGTCCCTTATATGATATAGCTTTCTTTCTCTGTCTCCATAATTTATTGATTCAAATTTATCAGAGTTAAATACCATCCTATTTACCTCTGCCCAATCATATACTTTGTTAAGGTCTCTTTGTAGAGCGTTCCTATCTCATCACAAGTAATTTCTCTACTTATTCTTGTGTCATCTGCGAAACTACTCACTACCGAATCCTTAACATTATTGTCTATGTCTTCAATCATAATAACAAACAGTATTGCAGCTAACACCGTACCTTGCGGCACACCGGATATTACCTTGGCTTCATCCGATTTCTCGTCGTTTGCAATAACTATCGTTTTGTTGTTGTGTAAAAATTCTTTTAACCATCTTCCTACTTTATCCACGATATTGTGTTTTCTAATTTTCTTCGCCAATATATTATTGTCTACTTTATCAAAAGCTTTTGCAAAGTCTAAATAAACCACATCTGTTTCATTTCCGCTTTTCATATTTTTGAATATGTTTTCACGGTGGACTAACAGTTGGGTTTGTGTACTTTTTCCAGGGTACGAAACCATGTTGTCCTTATTAAACAAATTATTTTTTATTAAATGTTTCATAATATTTTTCTTCATTACCCTTTCATACACTTTCTAATATATGATGTTAGACTACAGGCCTATAATTACTGCCTCTAGTCTTGATCCACTTTTGAAAGTAGGGGTAATATATGCTAATTTGTGCTCATCAATATATCTTGCCTGTATCTACACTTTGTCTTAATAATATTGCAAGTGGCTTTGCGATAGAATGAACTACTTTCTTTAACAAAATAGCAGGAATTCCATCAGGCCCTGCAGCAGCTCCATTTTTTTAATTTCATTAATAGCCTGCACAATATCAGCTTCATTAATATCTATGTCAGCTAAATATTCACTATTTTCATCCCTTACTTCTATATCATTATCTTCATTATCTATTCTAGGGGTGAATTCTCTCTTATATCGTTCTGCAGTATGTTGCAAATTTCCTTTTTTCATTCGTTAATCTCCCTTCAATTCTCAGAGGGCCTATTTCTCTATTCTTCTTTTTTATTCATCTTCTTCGCATATGAGTATAATAGTTTGGGGTTTTGCTTGATATTTAATAGGGTTTTTTCTTCCAAGTCCCGTTTTTCATTTTCTTTTGATTGTATAATCTTTTGTTCTGCATTTTCTATCTTACTTTTTAGTTCTATAACTTTCCATGCATTTTTTTCTTTTGCAAGACCTTTTTTCCACTTTCTGATTTTCAGGAACAAGATCCTTCTGTCTTCTTGGTATGCATGAATGATGTTTACTTTTCTTCTTCGGTATATATTTTCCACTATTATCTCTAATATTTTATATAATATCTCCGTATTTACCCTTATGTCATCACTTACGAAAATGTTATCCCAATCTTTGTTTAATTCTTCATTAATTTCTGACCATTTTATATTTTTACTGTAGAAGTTGTATTTTCCATATCCTTCCCACTTTTTCATTTCTTGCTTATCTCTATTTTCACTTGCTTTGGAATGAACTGTTAATTCTATGACATTATGGTCTGAAATACTCGCATTATAAACTATTATTTCTTTAACATAATTCATCTCGTTCACAAATACTAGGTCTAAAGTATTTTCCTTTCTTGTTGGCAGGTGATTTATTTGTTGAATGTTGTATTCTAGTAGCATATCTAATAGCTTTTCAAATTGCCTCTTATCTTCTGCCACTACTATTACTCTCTTTTTTATATGTATAAGTACAACCACAATCTCCTATTCGTTCTTTCCATTCTACGAAAGGAAAGTTGAAGTCACCAGATAGGAGAATAGTCCAGTCCTTGTGATTTCTACATATATCATCCAATTTTTCAATTATTAAGTCAAACTCTTTAGTATTAGGAGGTCTATATATTACTATGTTCATCAATTTTTCAGATTCAAATTCTACCGCTATTAGTTTCACATTCTGAGTTACTATATTTCTCATATATTTTTCCTTGTTTTTTGTGCTTTCCCATATATTGCGGTTCCCCCTTGATTCCTATTTTTTCTATCTGATCTATAAGTTTGGAACCCTTTTATTGATCATCATTACCCAGTCTCTTGGGAATACCAGGTTTCACTTATATTCATTATATCTATTTTCTTTTCATTTTGGGTTAGTTCTTCTAAGTACTCTATTTTTCTTTTTGAGTTACTCGTAACTAAACCCTGCGCATTCATCACTATGATGGTTTGCGTGTTTCTCCTTCATTTTAATACTGATAGTAATAAGGATTTTCCCATGTCTCTTTCCTGTTCTGGTATGTTGTTCTTTTTTTCATTTCCAGAAATTCTGACATTAAAAAATCCAACTTTTCCATAATATTTTGATCTTCCTTCATCATAATTATTAATTTTGTGTCTGAATCTGCAATTTTCTCGCGTTTCTGCAATATCCTCTTGCATAATAAATACAGTTATTATCTCTTGAGTAGAATTTCGGAGCTGATGCTTTGAAATTTTTTGCTGACACCTCTGCATATCTCATTGGTGGTTTGCTTTCTCTTTTTACCTGATATTCTTGATTTCTCTCTTTATTTGTTTCTTTCTTATTTTGGATTTTATTACTTGGTTGGTTATTTTATTTGATTATGATTCATGGCTACAGGGTGCATATATTTGCATTTTTTGTCGAACTTACATCCTTTTCCTTCTTTTAGGTTTTTACATATTTTTGGATGCAGATCTCTGCAATCATCCCCATATCCATCTAAGTATGCACATTTACCATATATTTCATAGTTTTGACATATCTTAGGATGTTTGTAGTAACATCTTTCTCCAAATCTGCATTCCCTCTTTTCAAAGGTTGCAGATTTTGTCTTTCTGTCTATTTTTCCTCTCTCCCGTCATTGTATAGATCTGGGTAGAGCCTCTCGGGATTTGCTTTTCTGTTGTCATATCGTAATTTATTTCTTCGTAGGTATGCTGCTTTATTGCCTCATATGTAGTATCAATGAGTATCTCTGCATCCATACTTTTTATCTTGTTCTTTGTTTTCCTTATTTTTTGCTGTCATTTCATTTTTGTTTACTTTTCTTCCGTTTTCCTCTTCTTCTTTTTGCTTCTTCTTCTTCCTCTTCCTCTTCTTCTTCACCTCAACTATTTGTACATTCAATCTTGATTTATTAACATTGTCTATCCATGATAGACATGTTGAACAAAAAATTTCTTGTATCTTTTCTCAAATCTGTATTACCTCAGCACACTGTGGATGGGTCGGAATGTTGCATGCAGCACATTTTTCTGATTAGGTTTTGTGGGATTGACTATGCTATACCAACCTTACACAGTTTGCATGCTTTTGGCATTCTTTCCTAATGCATCAATTAGTATATCAGATTCACCTTATTCATTTTCTTTGTCGGAATATGTTGGTTTATGTATATTTTCTTTATGAGTCTCTTGACCACTTTGGATTTTATTTGGAACTTCTTCAATTATTTTACAAGATGTTTTCATTAGATTTGTTCCAGTTTGAAGGATTATATCCTTCTAATATATCTATGAATGCTTTTGTATCTTTTTGGTTAGGACTGTTGCTGATTTCATAGATGAGAAATGCCAGTTCCCTTCCTGCTACCTCATCGTATTGCGAATCTGCTAACCACGCCAAATTTACGCCACCTTTTCCGCAGTTGAACTTACTGCCATCTTGTTCTGATTTATAGTATTACACTTGATAAACTAACTTAGAAGATTGCTTTATCCACTATTTTCACACTAATCTTATCACCGATAGTTCACGAACACTTCTAGATATTTCTCAAATTCTAGTCGTATGTTAAACTTGTGATATCTGTTGATTATTGTGACTTCACGCGGGTACGTCTCACCAAGCAAGATGGCTACTACTACTCACAGCTAAGAGACGCCAAGATCAACCTGCAAGAGGTAAAATGCAGAAGAAACTTAAACGTTACCAGCCTTATCAGAAGAAGCAGCAACGTTTTACCCAGGCTGTTTCGGCTGTGCCAATTGTCCAATCAGCCCAGCCTTCTACCTCGAAGGCTCAAACTCAACCCATTTATGTGATTTCCCCTCAGCCCTCAGCCTTCCACCTCCTACGCTGTCTCCCCAGCCTTTAAACCAAGTGTTCGAGGGCCAAGCCTTCCAGCACTATGACCGGTTTGGCAGGGGAGGTAGGGCTAGGGGATCCTTTCGTCAGAGAGGATCAGGAAGGTCTCTCAACAGGAGAAAACACTTCTGTGGGGGCCGCGGAGGTCACTCGACCCAGCAGCAGTGAGAGCTCGAAGGTAGGAGGGAGGCTGTTTCTCTTCCGGCATCGGTGGGGATTCAGCAAATGGGCACAAAGCATTGTGTCAAAGGGCCTGGGTTGGAGTTGGATTGCAGATCCTCCTCATCCAGACCATTCCTTCAACTTCCATCAAAAGAAATGACGGAGTAGTGGAGGAGCTCCTCCAAGAAAGGCAATAGCGAGAGTCAACAGATTAAAATTTCAGGGTCGCTTGTTCAGCGTACCAAAGAAAGGCTCAATAAAAAGAAGGGTAATCTTAGACTTGTCCCGCTTAAACTTGGCCATTCGCTGCGACAAGTTCAAAATGCTGACTATCTTGCAGGTGCGGACCTTACTTCCCCATGGGGCCGTCACCACCTCTATCGATCTTACAGATGCATACTATCATATCCCTATTGCAAGACACTTTCGCCCTTACCTGGGCTTCAAACTGGGAGATCAAGCATTCTCCTTCAAGGTAGTTCCCTTCGGTCTGAATGTAGCACCCAGGGTATTCACGAAGTTGGCGGAAGTAGTCGTCCAACAACTGAGGTCTCAAGGGATAATGGTAGTAGCGTATCTCGACGATTGGTTGATTTGGGCTCCAACAGTCGAGGAATGTCGCAAAGGCACACTGAAAGTAATTCAATTCCTGGAGTATCTGGGGTTCCAGATAAACAGAACAAAGTCAAGACTCACTCCGGAGTCCAACTTTCAATGGCTAGGCATTCAATGGAATCTATCCTCCCATACTCTATCGATTCCATCAGCCAAGAGGAAAGAAATAGCGAAGTCAGTGAAACAATTTCTAAAGTACAAATATGCTTCAAGGAGAAACCAGGAAAGAATCCTGGGTTCCCTCCAATTTGCCTCAGTGACAAACATCTTGATGAAAGCCAAACTGAAAGACTTAACCAGGATCTGGCACTCACGAGCAAATGTCAGATCCAGGGACAAGTTATCATCAATTCCACAGATTCTACGGAATCGTCTGCACCCTTGGACAAAGTTGAAGAACCTGTCCATATCAGAACCCCTTCAGTTTCCTCCTCCGGGAATTACCATCCACACAGACGCTTCACTAAGCGGCTGGGGAGGATATTCTCAGTTCAAGAAAGTTCAGGAACATGGTCACTCAGTTCCGCCAGCTTCACATAAACGTATTGGAGCAATGGCAGTGTTCTTGACTCTGAAGAGGTTACATCCGCCCAAAGAACTCTCACATAAAGTTAGTTCTGGACAGCGCAGTGGTAGTCGATTGTATAAACATGGGAGGCTCCAAGTCAAGACATCTGAATCATGTCATGGTAGCCATCTTTTCCCTGGCGGACAAGTTCAGTTGGCACCTCTCCTCCACCCATATAGCCGGAGTGAGAAACGTCATAGCAGATGCTCTATCCCGTTCAGTTCCTTCTGGAGTCGGAATGGTCACTGGACAACAGTTTCGTTCCAATGGATTCTCCGTAGGGTTCCAGGCCTGCAAGTAGATCTGTTTGCATCTCAAGCGAACCACAACTTCCCTGTTATGTGGCTCTCAACCTGGACCCTCTGGCCTATGCCACGGACGCCCTGTCCATAGATTGGAACAACTGGGAGAAGATTTATGTCTTTCCTCCAGTGAATCTTCTCCTGAAAGTACTGAACAAACTCAGGACGTTCAAGGGTCAAGTAGCTCTAGTAGCTCCAGACTGGCCGAAGAGCAACTGGTACCCTTTGATTCTGGAACTGGGTCTTCGTCCTCTTCGAATTCCCAATCCCAGGCTCTCCCAGTCAGTACAAATGAAGACTGTGTTCGCTTCCTCAGGAATTCTCAAAACCCTAACTTATGGACTTCATGAAGTTTGCGGCTAAAAGAGATGCAAATATCGATCCACGAAATATTCTTTTCCTGGAATCAGATAAAAGAGATTCAACTGTAAGGCAGTATGATGCTGCAGTTAAAAAGTTGGCATCCTTCCTGAGAGAATCAGACATTAAAATCATGACAATCAATTCAGCTATATCCTTTTTCAGATCCTTATTTGAAAAAGGTTTAGCAGCTAGCACCATTACGACAAACAAGTCAGCCTTGAAGAAGATTTTTCAACTGGGTTTTAACATAGACTTGACAGATTCTTACTTTTCGTCTATTCCCAAGGCTTGTGCTAGACTTAGACCTTCAGTAAGGCCTACGTCAATGTCATGGTTCTTAAATGATGTTCTAAAGCTGGCTTCAGATACAGATAATACGACATGTTCATTTATAATGCTCTTAAGAAAAATGAAGTTTTTATTGTAAAACTAATATTGTAATACCTACCTGAACACCTGAATAAGCCCTGGTCACTTACCAGCCCGAACCATCATTTCTTAAAAATTTACCAAATCTTTGGTTAAAATAAACGATCAGTGTTGCCAATCTCCTGGCAAACACCCTTGTTACCTAGTTACCAGCCCACCGCTGGTAGCCCTGCCTCACGGGCCGGTCACACCTGCCCTCTCACGTCAATCATAACTCAATAACTCTGTATGAGAGGGGAGGAGGGTGGGAATCATTCAGGTGTTCAGGTAGGTATTACAATATTAGTTTTACAATAAAAACTTCATATTGCAATACACCCCCTGAACACCTGAATAAGCCCGATTAACAACATTAATTTGGAGGTGGGGAATCAAATCTACCCGGGCCCTCCATGTACCAGTTGACAGTCAATATAATTGAGTACGCGGGTCAGTCTCAAGTTCATTTGTCACTCGTCCAAACTAATCTCCCATGTGTGGCCTTCTAGGCCTCCCATATGTGGAGGGAAAAACTCCTTGCACCTCTACCCTAAGGTCAAAACTCATTGAGTGCGGGAGGGATACAAACCTGTTTCCTCTCAGCTGGCTATGTGCCTCACCTGAGTAGAGGAAAAACTGAAGACCTCCCATGTGGCTCTCGGCCTCTCATGTATGGAGGGAATCTGAAGACCTCCCATGTGGCTCTCGGCCTCTCATGTATGGAGGGAATCTGAAGACCTCCCATGTGGCTCTCGGCCTCTCATGTATGGAGGGAAACTGAAGACCTCCCATGTGGCCTTAGGCCTCTCATGTACGGAGGAGACAACCATGTCGTCGATCGTAGTGATGTCCTCTCTTGTAGTGTTGTACCTGCCTGTCTGTACTCTGCCTGGTTGGCACTTGGAAGAATAGCCTCAGATAGCCCCAGACATGTTCTTTCCTATCTGTCCTAATACTTAAAATCCTCTCGTGATATATCATATCATATCATGAATACGTTAAACATATTCCTAATATTCGCTCCCTACTTTAATACTAACTCAGGCAGCAAGATTGTTGGGTTTACAAATATAATTTAGGCCAAAGGCCGAGTATTGGGACCTATGAGGTCAGTCAGCGCTGAAGGGAAATTGACAAAGTTTGAAAAGGTGTGACAGGAAGAAAAACCTCTGTTGCACAATGAGTCCAGTGTTAGGAGAGCGTGGAAAATAGGATGAGAGAATATGAAATCAGAAAAGTAAGAGAGAGAGAGAGAGAGAGAGAGAGAGAGAGAGAGAGAGAGAAATACAATCGTCTAGGATAAAGAGAGAATATAAAATCAGGGAAGTGTGAGAGAGAGAAGAGAGAGAGAGAGAGAAATTACAATCGTCTAACATCTACACCTCCGTAAATTGCACCCTCTTCTAAGTTAAAAGGGTATTATCTTAATGATAATATACTCGTATAACTCCGTACAACTATGAACAACCGAACGAGAACTTGTTGCTAATGCGATCGACTCCTATAACAACATCACTTTATTGTATTGGTCAGCGTGTGACAGTAATCGAATCCGATAGCAACATCCGTTATTGTATTCATCCGCGTGCGACGGTAATTACTGTATTCATGTTAGAAATGCAGCTGAAGCTAATAAGGCAAAATTACGTGCATCAGCAACCTGGACAGAAGTCCCGAGCTTTTGTATGAATTCAAACGCAGCCGTGGTAAAAGAAACTAATAGCATGAAAGAGCTCATTACTGTTGTTTTCACACAGACAAAGGATTAATAAAGTATATAAAGTGTAAGGTTCGTAATACCAATGAAAACGAGTGAAAAACGAATGGAATCCTAAATTTAACGACATCTAACCCGAGGGAAAAACTAGCTTCCAATGAGACGTATCAGTCAAATTTTGGTCTTAAATTACATCGTAAGACAAACAGTATGACTTCGTTCCATACGTTAAGTATCCAGATATTCATTAATATGCTAACTAGGGACAAAATCTGGAGCCAGGAAAAAAAAAAAAAAAAAGACTAGCCGGCATCCTTGTCTGTCTAAGCCACACCTCCTTACAATAGTGCTGTTTGACGACAAGCTAGTGTTGTAATTTAATTGAAAAGTAATAAAATACTATTTAAAGGTAATTAAATTAACTTTATTAGGCCTAATATTAATTTCAGTTGTCATTGTAATTTGATAATACGACTGGTAATAATTTGTAACTGTAATTGACATAAGCGCAATGTAATTACTGACGGCAATAGTCTGTTAAACGTATGAAGACGTCATACATACGAATTCCTTATATCTGACATCTGATTATATGCCCCAAGATAGATACCTCATTGACTATGTTAAATGTCAACATAGTTGAACACACGTCTCCTTCAAGACGTTTGTACAAACTTGGCATAAGTGAGAGTGTTGTTACGTTGGTCATTTTAGGCAATCAGGAGAGAATGAGATGGATACGGCGACGCAAACCCGTATTCGTCATCCGCTGATTCCAGCGTCGTAATGACTGCGAGTTTCCAGTGTTTATCACTACGCTAATATGATGATACATATAATTACAATTATAATGCGTTTAGTCGGACAGAATCCGATCTTCATTCTGTTCGGATTACATTCATAATTAATTAATTCCTCAGATCGGATTTCTCGTTCGTTTTCCAATTAACACCTGTACTGTTAATTTCCGAAGTCAGAGTGCCTTGGAGCCTACAGCGTTAGCCAACATATAAAAAATAACGTTACCGATATGTTGTACAAGCGAATACTTTGTTTAGGGCTAGGCTACTGAATATGGCCATTACGATATATCATCGTGAACACTAGGCTAACCGTAGTTTAATTTACTGATTTCTCTCCATACTGAATATCGTAAGTCAACTATGCATTGGAACGGAGAATTAGTAGATTATTACAACAATTATCATATCGTTATAAGTAGAGGAAAGTAACCTAAAAGACGAAGGTAGCATAGACTCTGAAAGACCAAACCATGGGCCTAAAAGCTTCTGATGACAAGGAACCTCCGAAGCAGGAAAAAGCCTAAAGATGCTCTAAGGTGGGACACTGGGTGCCTCTATAAACTACTACGTTTTTAATAGAAACCCAGACCCGAAGAATCCTGCACTTCTCTTCCTAAACTAAAACACTATGTAGTCCTATTTATCCCTACCTCGTCTATATCCGTGACCTAAGTTTTTATTTTATCATCCTGAGAAACCTTACACATCAAGGGAAGGGGAATCTGCTGACCGACACTGGACCTTGCTCCGACGCCAGGGGGAGACGGTGGATCCTGCCCACTTGTGGGCTTGGCGGATACCCCAATACCCCACAGCACCGGTTAGGGCTGGTTTCTGGAAACAGGCAGGGGAGCTGGAAAAGAAACGATTAGATAATTTCAGTATCCCTATTGCTCGATCTATCCTCACTTAATCTTGACATAAAAACGGTTAAACAGATGTCATACTCGATGTTCAGCCTTACTCCTCAAGTCTCTTAAAGAGCACTGTCTCTAAGTCTTTTATCTTGATCTACGTTAGTCTTCTTCCTGGCTACATCTTACTTCTTAATACGGGAGACCTTAGCTATGTTTTGAGAATACCCTAACCATCTGGTCCGAAAAGACCACTCCTGACATTCCAACAAAATCTCGGTCTTTTGACATTATATTCGAAAAACAGGCCTACAATTTTACGCATAAGGAAGTGACTATCGTGTCATAGGGTACTCATCCATTTTTTCTTGCATTGTTGGCAAAGACGATACGTTGTTGAACTTCCGCTCGTCGTTTTCTGCGATGTCGTGGCCGAGAAGATGCAGTAGTCGTTGTCCGTAGCTTGCGTTGTTTCCTTCCTTTGCAAAGAATCAAATGTCTGCTGACAAGTATTAAGATCAATCCAACCGTAATCCAAGGGATGCGTAATTCGTTCACCATAATCAATCAAATCAAAGGGTGCCAAAATGAATGGACCGGGCAACGACCAAAAAGGTAGTTCGCTTTGTGGATTACATCTGTACTCACCGCAGGTCGGTGACCGTCCCGTGAGGCCAGGGCTACCAGCGGTTGGGCGGGTGGTTATAGCTAGGTAACAAGGTGGTTTTGCCAGGCGGTTGGCAACAACTGATCTTTTATTTTGTTTTAACCAAAGATTTGGTAAATTTTTAATAAATGATGGGGGGGGGAGTTCGGGCTGGTAAGTGACCAGGGCTTATTCAAGGTGTTCAGGGGGTGTATTGCCATTTACCCCAAAAAAAAAATTACACTATTTTTATTAAGCTTGGCTGCAGGAGCTAGATTTCAGAACTGTCGAGCTTTTATTTCCAGGAGAATTGCGAATCATATAGAATTTTCTTCCCTCAGGAGAAAGTTCTGCTTTCTCCGGATCGCAGCTTTTTAGCAAAAAAGAAATGAGGATCCTTTGTTGAGGTTGGGAAACCTTGGAAGGTTATACCCCTTCCTCAAGATCTTTTCTTTCTTTGTCCAAGTAACTGACCTTACGAGCCTTTTTCCCGGTCCAGGACATCCTCATCCTCTTCGGGTCCTCTCTTTAGAAAAGAAAAAAAGGTGGTACTTTATCAATTAAAGGTATAAGGCCACAGATCCTCTACTTTATTAAACAAGCCAACCCTGAATCCTTCCCCAAGGTTCATGATGTCAGGGCAGTAGCCACCTCAATTAACTACTTTCAACACATGAACTTTTGATGGATTTGAAAAAAGTTATACTGGATGGAAAGCCGCCGACAGTATTTAAACTCAACTACGTTAAAGTCCTTGAAATTCTCTGAAGTTTTCAGCAGTTGCGGGCGGGTAAAACATAGTTCCCCCTCCGACTTCTGACTTAATAATTGGAGTTTGAAAGGATCCGAGATCTCCTTTCTACCGTAATCTACAGCCAAACAGTTTTGTCTATACCTACCTTGTCATCCACGGTGCTAACCCTTGAGTCTTATGCTTGCTCTTGGTGATGGTTTAGGGTGTTGTCCCTTATTTTTTTGGCTAGGGTCACCCAAACAATTGATTGTATTATATTGATCTTTGTGATGTGGTACCCCCCTTATTTTTATGCTAGGGTGCCACACCTCCCATTGACAATGGTTTTATGGATTTGTTTTATTAAGATCCTATAAACTTTGTTTAACATTTTTTTGTGTAATGGATAAGTTTGTTCATTAATTTGCCTTTTCTATTACATTATTGATACTGTTTAATTATAATTGGCTTTAACTTTATTATTGCCTATGCATAATCATACACATGTTTGTTAAGTTCAAACCATATATCCCATGTAAGCCCATTGTTTATATATATGTTAACTTTAAGTTTAATTTAAGTTTGTTCCTTTTCCACCATTATATGAAAACAAGTTGTGGTATGTGTATATATTTTCTTGCAATTAATAATTTAATTTAATTATTGTTTTAAGTTTTATTGAGAACCCATTTCTTTATTTTCAATCTTGTGCTAAGTTCTCTGGTGTAACAATTTTGCGCCAGCGACCATGAACTGAGGCCCATAAAAAGGAGTTTTGACGTAGGAAGAATCCTTTTATTTCTGGGCGAGTTGGTTCGTCTGTCGCCCAGTCGAAATTCCCACCCTTCCCAACCTGGCCCAGCCTCAAGATTGGACTGCTAAACTTTAGGATGGCCACCAAGGAGGCGTGGCAGTCCCTAAGCGGGGTGGGTTGGAGTAGGTCGTAAGTTTGCTGCCCCCGGTCTGTGGGTCGGCTCTCCTCTTGTGGGGTTTTTTGTTGTGGGAGATTTCTATTGGCAAGAGGTTCGGGTGGTAGTGGTACTCACTCGCCCTAGTGTTCATACCGACGCCCTCTTGGAGGGTGAAGCAGAGTCAGTTTCTACTGGAACCTTTTTCTTTATTTTGTTTGTTGTATTCTCTGGTAATTTTGTTAGATTCATTTACCTTAGAAATAATTGGATTAAAGGATAATTTCGCTGGGCAACACGAACCAATCGCCCAGAAATAGATTTTTCCTACGTCAAAATCCTTTTTGTATTTTTCTGAACATACAAACCTGAAGGTCTTTACATAAATTGCCCACCTCAAGCCACCCCTCATTCTGCTCCCTGAGCCAGAAGGTTAAAGTGAAGCATAAGGATAGGGGTGGGCGGGACTCCCACTCTACCGTTGATAGTTAACCACCTTATTTTAAGTTAAACAGCTGTTTTCCCAGCTTGCGCTGCAGTTATATCCATATGTAAAGACCTTCGGGTTTGTATATTAGGAAAAATACATATTACTTTAAAAAATTGTAGTCATTCCACCTTTGCAGCAGTGAAAACCAAAAGGCTATATACTGTATTCATTTTTATTCATGTAGATTTTGGTAGGGCTGGAGTTAAATGTGAATATATTGCCAAGTAGCAAGCCATGCATATGCAGATGCACTAATCGAGGAGATGCTGTAATATGAAATTTTCAAAGGTATGCAAACCAAAACCTTATATCATATCTTTCATCGCAGCCACCCCTCTTTGTTCATCAGGCCAAAACAAGAAGTGCTTGGTGATGGCATATGAGTGAGGGGAATTCCTTGATCACTCTTCGTAACCACCAGTTAACCCATTTCCAACATGCACTGAAAGATACTCCTTCATAAAAAGCTCTGGTTCATATAGCTCTGAAAAAAAATGTCATATTTGAAGAAATGCAGCAACACTGTCATCAGTGTTGCTGGTCATAATAGCTACTCATGTATTGTATCCACAATAACAATCAGTGAAACTAATTTGAAAACTTTCATCTTCAAATTACTACTCAATTCACCCTTACTATTTTTCCTTCTTATTATCTACCGCATCTGTGGATAATATGGTGTTATGTATAGCTGGATCAATATAATTAAGCATTTGCTGTGTACTGTACCCTTCCTGCTATCACCCCACAAAACTCTTATGCTGGTCTCTTGCATTTTCTATTCTTGGCTTTTGATTTGTTAATAAGATATATTCATAAGTAATTTGTATTGTAATGTCAAGCTAAGAAGGTTTACAGATGCGAGGCAGTGGGCGTCAATATTAACTGTTAATCTACTGTTGCATTGTTACCTCAAGAATGTTTTGATGCTGTCTGAACAATGTTTGGTAGGATTGTTTTCATGTTTGGATAGAACTATCAAATGCACGCTTTGTTAATCGGCCTGAGACCTTCATGGGAACCTGAATTAAATTTGATCTATTATTTTGCTGCTTCAGTTCTGGCATTATGTTTCCTAACTCTGTGTTTCATTCTCTGATTTCAGATTCTCCTTCAGAAGAACCTTCCTTCTTCGTCAGTTTTGATTAGCTTCAGGATTTTGGAAATGCATGTTGTTTAATGGTACTACATGGAACAATACCAATAGCAACTCTTAAAGTGTTTGAGACAACAGTGAATTTTTGTATGTGTATTTAACAAATTTAAAGAAGTAAAAGTTGTTTTGAATATTAGATTCATACATCAGCAGTGAAATCTGGTTGTATTCCTTCAAGATATTGAACTTTATTTTTAACAGATTTATTGAGTAATTATTTGTAAACAATTCTGTGATAAGAGTTGTGAATTGAACACATTGTCATTACAGAACGGGACAGGACATAAGGCTAAAATGGATCCAGGACATTCTTTAGAATTTCCTTTGAAAAGGGAAACTGAAGGTGTATTATTACTTCCTTCCATAAATCAAGAAAACAGCAACTTGGCTGCCTTTAGTAGAACCAATGATGAAGACTTTTTGTCTCTGGATCCATTGATGGACATCAAAATAGAGCCAGAGGAATTCTGTGAGTCTAATGAAGATGATGAATGTTCATATGAAATTAATTCAACAGTGAACGAAAAACATCCACAAGCTTGCAAAAAGGAAGTAAAACAAGAAAGAAGGAATAGTCACAACGGAGAGAAGCTTTTCAGATCCACAGTCAGTCCCTGCCAGAACTTCATGTTGACTGACTCTGAATTGTGTTGCGTGATTATTGCTGTGGCAGCAAGTCGTAAGAAAGGGAAGAAAAAAGGCTCACAGAAGGGTAGAAAATGGGCGAAACAGTGGTTTATTGATAGGGAGAAGTTCACCCACGAAAAATTACTCAATGAACTGAGAGTAATTGAACCAAATGATTTCCGCAACTTTGTACGAGTGAACGGAGAATTATTTGATGAACTCCTTGCTTTGGTTGCTCCTGAAATCGAAAAAAGGAACACTATCATGCGCGATGCAATTCCTGTAAGCCAACGGTTGTCCATAACTCTACAATATCTTGCTACCGGGAATAGTTTTGAAGATCTAAAGTTTTTAACTGCTGTGTCACCTCAGTCAATAGGTCACATTGTTATGGAAACGTGCACTGCTCTTATCAACTGCCTCAAGGAATACATTAAGGTAAGTTCTTTTTCCATTTCAAATCCTTTTTCCATTTCAAATCCTTTATGGCATACATTGGCTAGAACAAGACTTGACATTGTACATAAGGTATACCTACATGAATTTGGAAAGTAACTGCCTTATTTCAAATCCTTTTATTTATACATTCAAAATATTGGCATACATTGGCTAGAACTAAACTTGACATTGTACATAAGGTATACATACATGAATTTGGAAAGTAACTGCCTTACTGAAAAGTAGTGTAATATCCACCTGTGTCTTGCGAGGAGGCACCTGCTGATTCATACTGACGGAATGAAGGGTAAGGGAGGGGCTGAACACTATATGGTGTGGACACACGTGAGACATGGATCCTTTTTTCTAAGCTCGACTGCCCAAGCTGCAGCAAGTATGTCGCTGTCCTCTTGTGGTTGTTGAAGGCGTTTGGAGGCCAATTTCACTAATTCCTCAGTGGGATCTGGAGCTTTACGTTTCCTGTTCTTTTGACGAGATTCATCATCCGCCTGAGAAAAAGAATAAAACTAAATTAAGTTTAAGTATAAGGTTGGGCATTTAATAGATGTCCTTTAATAGATGTCCCTAACCTAACCTAACCTATCCTAACCTAACCTAACCTAACCAGACTGAATATCACAACTTTTTTAAAGTTTCGATTCCTTCAGTAATAGATAGGAAGAAAGTAACTTCAGAAGCGAATAACTAAAAAACTATTTATTTCTCCCAAAAATTAATGTTATATACGGATTCTACGGACAAAAATACATACAAAATCTATATTAAAATTTTTTTTTCCGCTGGACGCCAAATAGAAAAGACCCGATAATATACCATGAATGATTTCCTGCACAAAAAAATCAACTTTTACATTCGTAGTTTATTAATCTATTAGTGATTGCATTGATTATGAGGAGAAACAGTGAAGAAATAAGGGATCTATATACCGAACGGTACCTCTATAACGGGCCTTGGGAGTGGTCCGTTATAAAGGTGTTTTACT
The DNA here is from genome assembly GCF_015104395.2 of Macrobrachium nipponense. Lineage (NCBI taxonomy): Eukaryota > Metazoa > Arthropoda > Malacostraca > Decapoda > Palaemonidae > Macrobrachium > Macrobrachium nipponense. Next base: position 32,892,130 of record NC_087222.1, read on the forward strand.
GTACTATATATGAATTTTGCATCCAAACTATTTCATGGATCATCGCCAAAATGTACTAGGTTCTTCTTGGATGCCAAATACATATTATTTTCCCAGTAATCCCACTAACAGAAAGACAAACTGACACACAAACCGAGGGTAAAACATGACCTTTCGTTTTCAACTCGAATGTATCCGTGCAGCATGACCATATTAGCAAGTTTTCAAACAATTATCTTTGCTTTTCAAATTGTTTAGGATAAAAAACAATTATTTTCATCATAAATTCCGTTGACAACTGCCAATTTTCTGTCGCTCTTATGAAGTTGTTTTTCTTTGTTGCAGGTACCAACTACATCCCAAGAATGGAAACAAATTGCACAAGATTTCTACGATCAGTGGAATTACCCCAATTGCCTGGGTTCAATCAATGGCAAGCATGTCGCAATCAAGAAACCTGACAATTCTGGATCACTTTACTTCAATTATAAAAAATTTTTCAGCATTGTGATGATGGCAGTGTCAAACGCAAACTATGAGTTCATGATGGTTGATGTAGGAGTCAATGGGAGAGTATCGGACGGTGGTGTAATCAGTTACACGAAATTCGGGCAGGCGCTTGCTGGTAATACATTGGGAATTCCGGAACCAACACAACTGCCGAATAGTCAGAAAATATTGCCATTTGTTTTTCTGGGAGATGATGCCTTCGGACTAACTGAAAATGTTATGAAACCTTACCCCCAATCAGCATTAAATGTGAAGAGAAGAATTTTCAATTACCGATTGAGTCGTGCTCGTCGTGTGATCGAAAATACCTTTGGGATCTTGTTCAGCCGATTTGGTGTGTTACAGAAGCCAATAGCACTCTCTCCTGAAAAAGCTCGAATAGTTGCCTTGGCATGTTGTTATTTGCATAACTTTTTACGCAAGCGCCATTCACGAGCTTATGTCACAACGCAACTCGTGGACTGTGAGGATTTGCAGGCAGGTGTCATCACGAAAGGATCATGGAGGGATGTTGTAAATGAGATAACACCACTTCCGCCAAACACTACCTCCAGAAACGCAACAAATAATGCTAAAGCAGTCAGAGAGACCTATTCTGATTTCTTCAACAATGAAGGCCAGGTTTCATGGCAATGGAAAAATGTCGGCGCAGTTGGCTCGGCCAATAACTGAATCGAGAAGAGTATCCTCAATAATAATAAAAAATGAATAACAGTAAAATAAATAGTTAAATCATAAGGTATCTCGAAAACTAAGCATTTTTCCGAGAAATGGTATTCATGAAAAACGTCTTAAAATGGGTTATTTTACCTATAGAGAGTGTCAAATATAAAAAATCCCTAACCTAACCTAATTAAGGGGGCCAGCCGGCTAATGCCCTTTTTTAAGGACAGGACTTTGATATTCATACCACTTAATAAGGTGACTTGGGACATCTCCAAACCGCATATGATTTTCGCCTCTGACCTTCGGTTTTGTGACGCCAGGGCGATTTATCCCGAAAATAACCATTTTTCAAATTCTATCTCCTCCCTTGATATTTAATATTAAGACCTGGGATTACTACCATATATAGACCTGATATAGACCTCCAATCGAATGGAGAGTTTTTTTTCTAAAAGTCATTTTTTTGCTAGATATGAATTTTTCAATATGGTAAAAAAAATAAACCCTATAAATCAGGAGAAAAAATTTATAAAAAAAATACGAAACAAAAATTGGAAAAAAGGGCTCTATTTGATTGTTCTATAATGTCTTTCTGAGTTATATACCAAATTCCAATGTTATAGCTTTAAAACTAAGTGAGAAGATAGATTTTGAAGGTCAATAAGTATAGTTTTGAGATACGGGTGTGAGGACCAGAGATTAAGACAGGTAGCTGGGTACTGATAATTTATTTACAGACAAACTGGGTTGACATAGACAAGTGCGGACGGGTATGTAGTGCAGTCTCGCACCGCAAACAGAAATGACTCCGAGACGGTAAATTTGTGTTTTCTTACAGACATTCATGTAGATATAATAAAGCGTACAAATAATGGAATTGCATGTGTTATACATCGGCGAAAAGGCCGCGGAACACTCTATCGGATGGAAGTAAGGACAACGCGACTTGATGATTGGTTACAATGAAAATAGGGAAAAAGTGTTGTCCTTACAAATACTCCCCCCCAAGACAATGATTATGGAGTAATTATTGGATGACAATCTTGGAGGCAGGGGGCGACCCCGTGTCGTTGTGGCACTTGATGTGGGGCGTCCTCGAGTATAGTCCTTCGGTTTTGCTGATCGACAGGATGCCTCCCCTGGCGGTAGCCTGGGGGGTTCTACTGTATGCCGGGCGACCAAGACTGCGAGAGAGAGCTGCATTGTGTGTGGAGGGGATGGGCCGTGGGAATCCCCAGGTGCGGCAGCGGCGTCCCGCGGGCAGAGCGGAACCACAGGTGAGCAGCGGCGTCAGCAGGTCGAGGAAAACCCACAGGTAGCGGCGTCAGCAGGCAGGGGAGGCCCACAGGCGTGGCAGCGGTGTCGGTAGGCCGAGGAGGACTGCAGGCGGCGGCGTCAGAAGGGTGAGCAGGTTCACAGGTGTAGCATCGACGTCAGGAAGGCCGAGCGAGCCCCAGGAATAATGGCAGCGTCAAGGGTTTGAAGAGGCCCACAGACAGTGACGTCAGGGGGCCGAGCAGGCCCACGTGTGCGGCCGCGACGTTGGGTGGGTAAAGCAGGTCCCTTGGTGTAGCAACGGCGTCGGCAGGCAGGGGAGGCCCACAGGCAGCGACGTCGGGTGGGTAAAGCACGTCCCTGGCTTATAGCAGCAGTGTCGGCAGGCAGGGGAAGCCCACAGGCAGCGACGTCGGGTGGGTAAAGCACGTCCCTGGCTTATAGCAGCAGTGTCGGCAGGCAGGGGAAGCCCCCAGGCAGCGACGTCGGGTGGGTAAAGCATATTCCTGGGTGTAGCAGCGGCGCCGGCAGGCATCGTCTGGGGACTCGCAGGTGCGGCAATGGTGCCGGGGGAAAACCGAGGAGGCCCGCAGTTGCGGCGGGTCGAGAAGATATCTGGCGTCCCCCGGGTGAGACAAAGGAGGCCGCGATGTCGGATGGATGTTTCTGAACCGCCGCCTGAATTTTGTGTTGGGTGACCAGCACCCAGCTACCCGTCCTCGAAATAAACGCCAAAACACGCTGGGAAGCAGTGCGTGATTAGTCCGTTAATGGCGTTGGTCGTCCTCGCAGTGGAGTTTTCAGAGACCTAAACTGTGGCGCCGTATTGAGTCCGTTAAAGGTTCTCTGAAGGTGAGCGGCCGTATTTAGTCCGTTAAAGGCTGGGCCTAAACCGCTTGTGTCACCAACTCCGGGAGGTCACCAGTTGTGAGGACCAGAGATTAAGACAGGTAGCTGGGTACTGATAATTTATTTACAGACAAACTGGGTTGACATAGACAAGTGCGGACGGATATGTAGTGCAGTCTCGCACCGCAAACAGAAATGACTCCGAGACGGTAAATTTGTGTTTTCTTACAGACATTCATTTAGATATAATAAAGCGTACAAATAATGGAATTGCATGTGTTATACATCGGCGAAAAGGCCGCGGAACGCTCTATCGGATGGAAGTAAGGACAACGCGACTTGATGATTGGTTACAATGAAAATAGGGAAAAAGTGTTGTCCTTACACGGGCGTTCAAAGTTTTCCTTCGTATTTCTATAAAGACAATGTTAATAAATAATGATTATTATGAATGTATATTTCTTTTTTGTGTATTAATAAACCAAAACTATTTTATTTATCATAATTTAATCATAAATGATGATCCCTTTGCTCATATATCGCAGCCTGGGGCACTGCTTGAGGCAAGATGGGGCACTCCTTCCTATGCAATTCTCTCTCTCCCCTTCACTAACTCGGCTTATTACAGCGAATTTTCTTCTTCTGTATGTTAGCGAGATGTTTTCCTTGTATTTTCCTCTTTGGCATGATGAAATTCTTGCCCGAAACAAAGATAAACAAACGTAAAATGGAAGAGAATGTCAAGAGGTGAAACTCGAAGGCGTACTCTTTTTTTACAAAGACAATTTAATAAATCATGATTATTATGAATTTCATATTCCATTTTGGGTTTTAAAAAACCAAAACTTTGTTATTTATCATAAATGAAGATCTCTTTGCTCAAAGATCGCAGCCTTAGTGCACAGTGTGACGTGTGCTGTCAAGCAAGACGGGGGCGTTACTAAGCAACCCTCCCCTCTCTTTTCACTAACTACGCATATATTATGATATTCTGTAATAATACTTGAGCGATTTTTCTTCATCTGTATGTTAGCGAGATGTTTTCCTTGTCTTTTCCTCATTGGCATGATGAAATTCTTGCCGAAACATACATAAACATACGTAAAAGCAGGCGTATGTCAGAGGTGAAATGGAACGTATAGACTACTCGAAGTCTGTGATTGCACTAAATCAGGACTGGACTTGGTAGCTGAGCCTGGTCTCCTTCTCGACTTGGGGAATGTCTACAGATGCCATTTCTCCCAATTTCTTTGACAATAATTATCAAAATTTACGATAATAGAGGAAATATTGCATTTTCTTGTACGGATCAATGTTTTAGGCTTATTGAGTTACGTTAACTAATTACCCTGTAACTACGAAAGTAAGAGGAATTTTGACGAAATATTTCGTATACGTATTCTCAATTGCCATATGAAGCTCCATGAATTTTTTCATGACTTTGCATTTTTCGCCCTATACCTCCATATATAGGGGTTCCAGCCGGCCCCCTTAAACCTAACCTAACCAAAACTGACCAAACCTGGCCTAACCTAATTTCTGGGATTGACCTGTGTCACCCAGTGAAATGTACCTTATAGCACTCATTTCAAGGTATAAATAATTGCTAAATATACCAGAGAAAAAAGCCATATGGAATGCCAGAGTTACTACCTCTGGATCGATCACCTTCACAGGTGTCGGTATAATGACAGGGGCGAGTGGATGCCACTACCACAGACTTCCAGCCAATTAGGTCTCTTCTCTCTCAAAACCCCTCGCCAGAGAGGGGCCGTTACGGCCCCCCTCCGCTTGTCCCTGCTTCTTCTGCCAAGATCTACATTTCCTTCAAAGCGCTCGTTGACACGTCATGTTTTTGTTGTGAATTTGATTTTTCGGTGAATTTTGGATTTATGTCTTCTCAACTTCAAGAAGCATCTTCATCTAAGTTGAGTATTATTTTGCTGACTTTAAACGCGTTTGGGCAACGGTGCATTTTATGTGGTGTTTTTTATTGTAATGTTACTCGGGAGCCGAGCGTATCGTCTCTCGGGGCGGCCATTTAAATGCATTGTTGTTCGCGTATTTAGTCTCCTCAACTTTTTTATTACGATAAATCATTATCCCTTTTGATCATTACAGTATACGTTACCTTTATCGAGGAATTTTACCATTTCGCTCCTGATAGGTGCCGATAGGTTGTTTTAATAAAAAATTTTACCAATTTTGATTATAACCTATTAGAGGGTTTCCCTCTCTCTCTCTTTTTCAAGGCCTTCAGGAGTGATGTGGTTCCCTCACAAAAATACAATAAATTTTCATTCTACTACATGCACGAATATTGTGTTGAAGCAACCTAGGCTAGCCTAGTGTTATGCATTTTACTTGAGAAGTGATAATTCTCTTTATTTTGCAGTGCTCATGCATTTTATGTAGATGATTTTATTGTTATTTAGTTTATGTTACAATATTATTGCTAATATATTGATGAGGTTGGGAGTCCTACACGAATATTATCTATCCTTGGCTGCTTATTACCGTTCCTAGCCTACCTGACCAGATCTAGGTTAGATTTTGGAAGTTAGGCTGGGCGGTTAAGAGTTTTTTTCTCTCTACCTTAGTTGGTTTTGGTTCTGGCGATCCTGACCAGACTATTAAATTAGTTTTGGAAGGTGATCCTTTACTAGAGAATTCTCTCTTGTCACAGAATCTTTCCTGACCAAGTTGATATATTCGATTTTGGAGGGTTAGCTTAGGTTCTAAGTTTCCTCTTTCGCGACGTTCCAGTAGGCGCCGTCCTAAGCCACCCGACCAGATCAGTATATCTGATTTTGGAGGGTTAGGCTAGGTTAGTAGATGGATTATTTTATTCGTCGGTACTTCCAATAATTCCTGTTTCAATATTTTGGTTTAGTATAGCCTCGGCTAATACCTCCTTTAGGGTGTCAGTTGGCCTGCCGTCTTCTGCCCCCTTTAGTTGTAGGTTTTTCCACGGCTTCTCGGAAGGTGATAATCACCTGACCGGTCGCTGTTGCCAGGCGATTACTAATTACCCTTCCCCCTCCGTGCTCTTCCTTCCGGCCTGGACTTGTTCCGGTGGTGTTTCGTTAGCTCGCTGTTCTAGTAACCCTTACGGGGAACGGCAGCTGGAGCATTGAGTACCATCCCGGGGGGATTAGTCGGAGGAGGTTAAGGAGTTGTAGTTTATGTAATTCTGTTAGTACCCTCTTTTTGTAATTTTACTAGTTACCCTTTCCCCTCCGTGCTCTTCCCTTCTAGCTGATTTGTTTCCGGTGGTGTTTCGTTAGCTCGCTGTTCTAGTAACCCTTCCGGGGAACGACAGCTGGAGCGTCGAGCACTATTCCTGGGGATTAGTCGGAGGAGGTCAAGGAATAGAGATTATGTAATCTCTGTGGGTACTTCTCCAGCTCTGTGTTCCCGGTCAAAGTGTGATCTATCATCACTCTCGCCGGAAGTTATTAGTACTGCTGTGTCTGCCGCTCTGTTTTCCATTACTCTCTATTTTTTTGCTACCGCCCCCATTCCGGTGGGGGTAGAACCAGGTTTAGAATACTTTTCCAATTAACTTGGAATAGCTACTCTTTTCTGGTTCGTTCAGATTCAGACCAGGTTTACCTGGCTCCTTGTTCTGTTCGTATTAAGCCAGTTCCGTCGGTATTAGCGATCACGATAATGAAATTATGGATTCCTCATGGAGAAGATGGGCAGCCTTTAGTCTGAAGGCACACAGCAATCCTTTGTTGTACCGGATGCATCTCAGCTCCGGCCATTTGAGGACAACAACCCATGGCGGTTGGCTCTGCATGCTCCTTTCTCTGAGGGCATGCTGACAATTGAAGGATGTGGTACCCGTCCGGTGGAAGATTATGAATTCTTCCTGGCGGATCTCCAATTTCCCTTCCCAGGCTACGCTCGTTTAGCCGAAGAAGCCTTTGTAAGGGTAGACAAAGTCCCCAAAGAGACGGTGATCTATCCTAGGGACCAGGCACAGTCGGCATGGGTTCGCACTCTTTCAGAATGGGAGTGCATCAACACGAAGTTGACGCCAAATAATGGTTGTTATACCATGTTCGTGGTAGGTGATAACATCCCAACCCCTTGTACTTCCAAGATTGCAGAATTAACTCTGCAGGCTGGAATAGAGGAAAAACCAATGCCTCAACTTAGAGAGACAGAGCCTACCTCTCTGCTCTTTCCCGGAGATCTGGAGTGCTGGGTAGGCGCTCCAGAAACTTTCACAGTGGGCAGACTCGACCCAGAGTGTTCTTCCACACAGTTTAGTGAAAGGCTTCCCAGAATTCCAGATGCCTTGGTAAAGGCAGAATTCGAAGCTAAAAGCAGACTGAGTAGGTCAATCAATTCCATTACCACGGCGGAATTGACGGCTTCGGTCTACTCTGAGGAACCTTTATTCCGGGTCCTAACAAAGTCGCTGCTGCAGACTTTCCAAGGTGACCTGTATGATTTTGTGGTTGCTAGGCGGAATTGCAGGAAGCATGTCCTGGCCTACGCTTCCATCAGGCATGAGCCTAATAAACTCATTAAGGCTTCAATCTGGGGACCAAAACTCTTCCCTGAGGACGTAGTTAATGGCGTCATCAGTGAGGCAGCTAGGGCGAATCAGAACCTTCGTGTCCGCTGGAGCCTTCCCTTCAAGAGGAAGTTTGAAGCCTCCGGACCACAACCCAAAAATAGGAAGAGGGTCAGGAAGTATAAGCCCTTCCAGACCTCTCAGTCACAGACAGTGGTACAAGCAGTCCCTGTCTCCCAGCTTGGTCAACCTTCAACGTCTAAGGCACGACCACAACAACAATTTGTCCTAGTACAAAGTCAGCCAACTCAACAGCCCTCGAGTTCGGCTACATTTGTAACCTCCCCTGCTTTCAACGCTTCGTTTTAAACGCAGGGAGCCTTTCAGCTCCCTTTCAAACCTATAATAGGCAAGGAAGAGGCAGTAGAGCAAGAGTAGCCTACCGGCACAGAGCTGGTTCCAGAGCTACCTCTAGGGGCAGAGGTTTCAGAGGAGGCAGAGGAAGTAAGACCTCAATCAACCAATGATCCAGTCCAGGTAGGTGGGAGACAGTACCTCTTCCGGGACCATTGGACCTTCAGTCCATGGGCCCAAAGTATAGTATCAAAAGGTCGGGGGTGGAGATGGATAAAAGGGCCTCCTCCACCAGTCAGATTCCACCAAATCCCAACGACAGACCTAAATTATGCCAAAGACCTCCAGAAGAAGGCAATAAAGAAGGTCAGACACCTGAAGTTTCAAGGACGTTTGTTCACCGTGCCAATGAAGGACACGGACAAACGAAGAGTGTGGGGCCGTCACCACCTCTATCGATCTTACAGAAGCTTATTATCACGTCCCGATAGCGAGAAACTTCAGAGTAATGCCATTCGGAGTAATGCCATTCAGAGTAATGCCATTCGGGCTCAATATAGCTCCCAGAATATTCACCAAACTGGGAGAGACAATAGTTCAGGAACTATGAGCTCAGGGGGTTACGCTGGTAGCTTATCTAGACGACTGGCTTATTTGGGCACCCAACGACAAGGAATGTCGCAGGGCAACAGCCAAAGTAATAAAATTCCTAGAGTATCTGGGGTTCCAGGTAAACAAGGAAAAGTCCCGTCTCATTCCAGCGTCTCGCTTTCAATGGTTAGGAATCCAGTGGGATCTAACCGCACACAAACTATCTCTTCCGCCAACCAAGTGCAAAGAGATAGCGAAAGCTACGAGGCAATTTCTAAAAAACAGACGGGCGTCACGCCGTACCCAAGAAAGAGTATTAGGTTCACTTCAGTTTGCTTCACTAACAGATCTCTTGTTGAAAACAAGACTGAAGGATATCAATCGGGTATGGCGGAAAAGAGCCAACAGCAGACTCAGAGACAAGATCTTCTTGATTCCGCTGATACTGAGGAAAAGACTACGTCCATGGACGACAATCAAGAGTCTTTCCAAGTCGGTCCCACTCCAATTTCCCCCACCATCTCTAGTAGTCCACACGGATGCCTCTGAGTGGATGGGGGGTCTATTCTCAGCACAAGAAGGTTCAAGGAACATGGTCGACGGTATTCCGCCAGCTTCATATCAACATCCTGGAAGCAATGGCCATTTTCCTGACCCTAAAAAGACTAGCTCCGACTAGGAATATTCATATCAGACTAGTCTTGGAGAGTGCAGTGATAGTTCACTGCCTAAACAGAGGAGGCTCCAAGTCAAGCCACATAAATCATGGGATGATAGCGATCTTCTCGCTGGCAATGAAACATCATTGGCACCTGTCAGCTACTCACCTGGCAGGCATACGAAATGTCATTGCAGATTCTCTATCCAGGACAACTCCACTGGAATCGGAATGGTCCCTGGACGCAAAATCATTCAATTGGATTTGCCTACAGATTTCGGACCTTCAGGTGGACCTGTTCGCCACGGAATCCAACCACAAACTTCCTTGTTATGTGGCTCCCAATTTGGATCCTCTAGCTCACGCCACAGATGCAATGTCCATAGACTGGAACAATTGGCAGAAGATTTATCTGTTTCCACCAATAAACTTTTTGATGAAAGTTCTACACAAACTCAGATCTTTCAAAGGGCAGATAGCGTTGGTAGCACCCAACTGGCCGAAGAGCAATTGGTTTCCTCTTCTACTAGAGTTGAAACTCTGACCCAGAAGGATTCCCAACCCAAAGCTGACTCAGGTGGTACAAACTCAGACTGTGTCAGCTTCCTTAAGAGTTCCGAATGCCCTAACTTTATGGACTTCATGAAGTTTGTGGCACAGAAAGATGCTGATATTGACCCGCTTAACACATTATTTGTGGAATCAGACATAAGAGAATCGACACTCCGGCAGTATTATTCAGCAGTGAGGAAATTAGCCATCTCTCTAAAAGAATCAGATGCTCAGACAATGACTACGAATCATGCAATTTCATTTTTTAGAACTCTGTTCGAAAAAGGTCTAGCCGCTAGTACTATTACTACGACTAAATCTGCCTTGAAAAAGATATTTCAGTCTGGCTTTAATATTGATTTAACAGATTCGTACTTCTCATCTATACCTAGAGCATGTGCTCGGCTGAGACCAGTAAATCGACCTCATACGGTCTCCTGGTTTTTAAATGAAGTACTCAAGTTAGCCTCAGATACTGATAATGAATCGTGCTCTTATATACCCCTTCTAAGGAAAACATTATTTTTACTGAGCCTGGCCTCAGGTGCTAGAATATCAGAGCTGTCGGCTCTCTCTAGAGAACCAAATCATATTGATTTCCTCCCGTCAGGAAAAGTTCTGCTTTCTCAGGACCTGAAATTCTTGGCAAAGAATGAAGACCCTCAGAACAGATGGTCTTCATGGAAGATTGTCCCTCTTCCACAAGACCCATCATTATGTCCAGTTATTACACTAAAGTCTTATCTTGACAGGACTTCAGGTCCTCTTTTTATTAGAGAGAAAGGTGGAACCATTTCCCTAAAAGGCATCGGACAACAAATTCTTTATTTTATTAAACAAGCTAATCCGGATTCAGTTCCTCAGGTACATGATATCCGAGCAGTAGCTACCTCAATTAACTATTTTCATCATATGAACTTTGATGATCTCAAAAAGTATACGGGTTGGAAATCCTCGACAGTATTTAAACGCCACTATCTAAAGTCTCTAGAGACCCTTAAATATTCTGCAGTGGCTGCAGGAAATGTTGTCTTACCTGATACAGCCTAATTATGTAGTTTGTGAAGTTGGATATTATTAATTAGCATTCTTTTCACTATTATTACCTTTTGGTACTCCCTCTCACCTACCTGCCTCGCTTGTGTTCCCTCCCTTCTTGCCTTTTTATCGGACTGGATTGCTTATCGGCCCACTCCTGTACTTGTACATAGTCCATTATTCATATAACTGTATATTCATTAACTATGTTGAATTTCCTGGTGATGGTATGAACTTGGCCATATATGTTTTTTACACCATTACTCCTGTTTTGGTTATTGTTAATCTTAGATCATTAAAATTTGATGATAAGGAAAAGTTTTATTTTTCCTTGTATAATTATAAAATGTTTTAGTCTTATTCTAGATCTCCCAAGCTTGTATGGCTGATTCTCTGTTACTATTTCACTGGGCGACTCAGGCCAATCCCAGAAAAGGGATTTTGACAAAGGAAAAATCTATTTCTGGGTGAAGGCCTGTGTCGCCCAGTGAACCCATCCCTCTCTTTCCTTTCACCACCCTTTAGCTGGCCCAAGCTTGGGTGCGTATTCAGGAATGTAGATCTTGGCAGAAGAAGCAGGGACAAGCGGAGGGGGGCCGTTGTAACGGCCCCTCTCTGGTGAGGGATTTTGAGAGAGGAGAGACCTAATTGGCTGGAGGTCTGTGGTAGTGGCATCCACTCGCCCCTGTTATTATACCGACACCTGTGAAGGTGATCGATCCAGAGGTAGTAACTCTGGCATTCCATATGGGTTTTTCCTCTGGTATATTTAGCAATTATTTATACCTTGAAATGATTGCTATAAGGTACATTTCACTGGGCGACACAGGCCTTCACCCAGAAATAAATTTTTCCTTTGTCAAAATCCCTTTTTAAGACTTTTTTCATGAATATAATTTTTTGTTAAAATGCTTCGTTTTCGAGATATAATGTGTGGCTCATCCAATGTTCAAAGGATTAAAAACCATCTTTCTGCAGCACAGGGACAATTTTTTTTGGTTTCTACATATATTTTAGGGTGTGTAGAATGTAATTATATACATTTCATTATGAGGCCCTGTTCTGCATTATTACCAATAATAAGTTGATATTATGTAAGAGTAAGATAAACTTGTACAGAAACTTAATAAAATAGGCCACTTACCGCGCCGGTTTCATTTGCATCGCAACGATCCTCATTGTCATGAACATCCTGAGATATGTCCATCGTGCTGATTGAAGCGGTAGGTGTTTCCTGAGTTACAAGAAACTTCATTTCGTCAAAATACCAAAGCGTAGGTTCCACATCCTCTGCACCGGCACCACTTTTCTTTGCATCACGAATCCTTTTTAATTCTTTCCGGAAGTTTGTTCGCAAAGAATTAATTTTTTTTTACTGCTTCTTGTTTCTCAGCATCCGGGTATTTTTCGTGGTACTTTTCTATCAGCACATCGTACTGCTCCCCCTTTTTGGCACGATTAGTATAATCTTTGCATTTCACATCCCACAGGGTGGGAAGACCACGATACACCTCAATAAATTCAACAATGAATTCTTTTTCGGCTTTCTTTCTTGTCACCCATGAAACACGCATGGTTGAGGAGCAGAGACAAACACCATTCACAACCCGACCGCAGGAGAGAAAACTGACAGAATATTGCGCCAATTATAGGCCAACAGACGACACAATATTATCTCATTTTGCGCCATATCTTTTCAAGTTTTGAAAATCACACAATATATTGCACAACCTTTCAATATGTCCCACACACGATCAATTATATTGCGCAAACCAAAATATTGCGCAATAA